>NW_027461666.1:0-190000 GCF_050947455.1 Rhinoderma darwinii
GCTGGTGTGAGGGGTTTTATATTTCCGGTGATTGCGCGGTGTGGGGGGTTCATATTTCCGGTGATTGCGCGGTGTGGGGCGGGGGGTTTATATTTCCGCTGATTTCGCGGTGTGAGGGGTTTTATATTTCCGGTGATTGCGCGGTGTGGGGGGTTTTATATTTCCGGTGATTGCGCGGTGTGAGGGGTTTATATTTCCGGTGATTGCGCGGTGTGTAATGTTTTATATTTCCGGTGATTGTGCGGTGTGGGGGGCTTATATTTCCGGTAATTGCGAGGTGTGAGGGGTTTATATTTCCTGTGATTGCGCGGTGTGAGGGGTTTTATATTTCCGGTGATTGCGCGGTGTGAGGGGTTTATTTTTCCGGTGATTGCGCGGTGTGAGGGGTTTTATATTTCCGGTGATTGCGCGGTGTGAGGTGTTTTTTATTTCCGGTGATTGCGCGGTGTGAGGGGTTTATATTTCCGGTGATTGCGCGGTGTGAGGGGGTTTATATTTTTGGTGATTGCGCGGTGTGAGGGGTTTTATATTTCCGGTGATTGCGCGGTGTGAGGGGTTTTATATTTCCGGTGATTGCTCGGTGTCAGGGGTTTTATATTTCCGGTGATTGCGCGGTGTCAGGGGTTTTATATTTCCGGTGTGAGGGGGTTTATATTTCCGGTGATTGCGCGGTGTGAGGGGTTTATATTCCCGGTGATTGCGCGGTGTGAGGGGTTTTATATTTCCGGTGATTGCGCGGTGTGAGGGGTTTTATATTTCCGGTGATTGCGCGGTGTGAGGGGTTTTATATTTCCGGTGTGAGGGGGTTCATATTTCCGGTGATTGCGCGTTGTGAGGGGTTTATATTTCCGGTGATTGCGCGGTGTGGGGGGGGTTATATTTCCGAAGATTGCGCGGTGTGAGGGGTTTATATTTCCCGTGATTGCGCGGTGTGAGAGGTTTTATATTTCCCGTGATTGCGCGGTGTGAGGGGTTTTATATTTCCGGTGATTGCGCGGTGTGGGGGGTTTTATATTTCCGGTGATTGCGCGGTGTGTGGGGTTTTATATTTCCGGTGATTGCGCGGTGTGAGGGGTTTATATTTCCGGTGATTGCGCGGTGTGAGGGGTTTATATTTCCGGTGATTGCGCGGTGTGAGGGGTTTATATTTCCGGTGATTGCGAGGTGTGAGGGGTTTATATTTCCGGTGATTGCGCGGTGTGAGGGGGTTTATATTTCCGGTGATTGCGCGGTGTGAGGGGTTTATATTTCCGGTGATTGCGTGGTGTGGGGGGGTTTTATATTTCCGGTGATTGCGCGGTGTGAGGGGTTTATATTTCCGGTGATTGCGCGGTGTGGGGGGTTTATATTTCCGGTGATTGCGCGGTGTGAGGGGTTTATATTTCCGGTGATTGCGCGGTGTGGGGGATTATATTTCCGGTGATTGCGTGGTGTGAGGGGGTTTATATTTCCGGTGATTGCGCGGTGTGTGGGGTTTTATATTTCCGGTGATTGCGCGGTGTGAGGGTTTTATATTTCCGGTGATTGCGCGGTGTAAGGGGTTTATATTTCCGGTGTGAGGGGGTTTATATTTCCGGTGATTGCGCGGTGTGAGGGGTTTGTATTTCCGGTGATTGCGCGGTGTGAGGGGGTTTATATTTTTGGTGATTGCGCGGTGTGAGGGGTTTTATATTTCCGGTGATTGCGCGGTGTGAGGGGTTTTATATTTCCGGTGATTGCGCGGTGTCAGGGGTTTTATATTTCCGGTGATTGCGCGGTGTGAGGGGTTTTATATTTCCGGTGTGAGGGGGTTTATATTTCCGGTGATTGCGCGGTGTGAGGGGGTTTATATTCCCGGTGATTGCGCGGTGTGAGGGGTTTTATATTTCCGGTGATTGCGCGGTGTGAGGGGTTTTATATTTCCGGTGATTGCGCGGTGTGAGGGGTTTTATATTTCCGGTGTGAGGGGGTTCATATTTCCGGTGATTGCGCGGTGTGAGGGGTTTATATTTCCGGTGATTGCGCGGTGTGGGGGGGGGGTTATATTTCCGGTGATTGCGCGGTGTGGGGGGGGTTATATTTCCGAAGATTGCGCGGTGTGAGGGGTTTATATTTCCCGTGATTGCGCGGTGTGAGAGGTTTTATATTTCCCGTGATTGCGCGGTGTGAGGGGTTTTATATTTCCGGTGATTGCGCGGTGTGTGGGGTTTTATATTTCCGGTGATTGCGCGGTGTGAGGGGTTTATATTTCCGGTGATTGCGCGGTGTGAGGGGTTTATATTTCCGGTGATTGCGCGGTGTGAGGGGTTTATATTTACGGTGATTGCGCGGTGTGGGGGGGTTATATTTCCGGTGATTGCGCGGTGTGAGGGGTTTTATATTTTCGGTGATTGCGCGGTGTGAGGGGTTTTATATTTCCGGTGATTGCGCGGTGTGAGGGGTTTTATATTTCCGGTGATTGCGCGGTATGAGGGGATTATATTTCCGGTGATTGCGCGGTGTGAGAGGTTTATATTTCCGGTGATTGTGCGGTGTGAGGGGTTTATATTTCCAGTGATTGCGCGGTGTGAGGGGTTTATATTTCCAGTGATTGCGCGGTGTGAGGGGTTTTATATTTCCGGTGATTGCGCGGTGTGGGGGGGTTTTATATTTCCGGTGATTGCGCGGTGTGAGGGGTTTTATATTTCCGGTGATTGCGCGGTGTGAGGGGTTTATATTTCCGGTGATTGCGAGGTGTGAGGGGTTTATATTTCCGGTGATTGCGAGGTGTGAGGGGTTTATATTTCCGGTGATTGCGCGGTGTGAGGGGGTTTATATTTCCGGTGATTGCGCGGTGTGAGGGGTTTATATTTCCGGTGATTGCGCGGTGTGGGGGGGTTTTATATTTCCGGTGATTGCGCGGTGTGAGGGGTTTATATTTCCGGTGATTGCGCGGTGTGGGGGGTTTATATTTCCGGTGATTGCGCGGTGTGAGGGGTTTATATTTCCGGTGATTGCGCGGTGTGAGGGGGTTTATATTTCCGGTGATTGCGCGGTGTGAGGGGTTTATATTTACGGTGATTGCGCGGTGTGGGGGGGTTTATATTTACGGTGATTGCGCGGTGTGTGGGATTATATTTCCGGTGATTGCGTGGTGTGAGGGGGTTTATATTTCCGGTGATTGCGCGGTGTGTGGGGTTTTATATTTCCGGTGATTGCGCGGTGTGAGGGTTTTATATTTCCGGTGATTGCGCGGTGTGAGGGGTTTATATTTCCGGTGTGAGGGGGTTTATATTTCCGGTGATTGTGCGGTGTGAGGGGTTTGTATTTCCGGCGATTGCGCGGTGTGAGGGGTTTTATATTTCCGGTGATTGCGCGGTGTGGGGGGTTCATATTTCCGGTGATTGCGCGGTGTGAGGGGTTTTATATTTCCGGTGATTGCGCGGTGTGGGGGGTTTTATATTTCCGGTGATTGCGCGGTGTGAGGGGTTTATATTTCCGGTGATTGCGCGGTGTGTAATGTTTTATATTTCCGGTGATTGTGCGGTGTGGGGGGCTTATATTTCCGGTAATTGCGAGGTGTGAGGGGTTTATATTTCCTGTGATTGCGCGGTGTGAGGGGTTTATTTTTCCGGTGATTGCGCGGTGTGAGGGGTTTTATATTTCCGGTGATTGCGCGGTGTGAGGTGTTTTTTATTTCCGGTGATTGCGCGGTGTGAGGGGTTTTATATTTCCGGTGATTGCACGGTGTGAGGGGGTTTATATTTTTGGTGATTGCGCGGTGTCAGGGGTTTTATATTTCCGGTGATTGCGCGGTGTGAGGGGTTTTATATTTCCGGTGTGAGGGGGTTTATATTTCCGGTGATTGCGCGGTGTGAGGGGTTTATATTCCCGGTGATTGCGCGGTGTGAGGGGTTTTATATTTCCGGTGATTGCGCGGTGTGAGGGGTTTTATATTTCCGGTGATTGCGCGGTGTGAGGGGTTTTATATTTCCGGTGTGAGGGGGTTCATATTTCCGGTGATTGCGCGGTGTGAGGGGTTTATATTTCCGGTGATTGCGCAGTGTGGGGGGGGGTTATATTTCCGGTGATTGCGCGGTGTGAGGGGTTTATATTTCCGGTGATTGCGCGGTGTGAGAGGTTTTATATTTCCCGTGATTGCGCGGTGTGAGGGGTTTTATATTTCCGGTGATTGCGCGGTGTGGGGGGTTTTATATTTCCGGTGATTGCGCGGTGTGAGAGGTTTTATATTTCCGGTGATTGCGCGGTGTGAGGGGTTTATATTTCCGGTGATTGCGCGGTGTGAGGGGTTTATATTTCCGGTGATTGCGCGGTGTGAGGGGTTTATATTTCCGGTGATTGCGCGGTGTGGGGGGGTTATATTTCCGGTGATTGCACGGTGTGAGGGGTTTTATATTTCCGGTGATTGCGCGGTGTGAGGGGTTTTATATTTCCGGTGATTGCGCGGTATGAGGGGATTATATTTCCGGTGATTGCGCGGTGTGAGAGGTTTATATTTCCGGTGATTGCGCGGTGTGAGGGGTTTATATTTCCAGTGATTGCGCGGTGTGAGGGGTTTTATATTTCCGGTGATTGCGCGGTGTGGGGGGGTTTTATATTTCCGGTGATTGCGCGGTGTGAGGGGTTTTATATTTCCGGTGATTGCGCGGTGTGAGGGGTTTATATTTCCGGTGATTGCGAGGTGTGAGGGGTTTATATTTCCGGTGATTGCGCGGTGTGAGGGGGTTTATATTTCCGGTGATTGCGCGGTGTGAGGGGTTTATATTTCCGGTGATTGCGCGGTGTGGGGGGGGTTTTATATTTCCGGAGATTGCGCGGTGTGAGGGGTTTATATTTCCGGTGATTGCGCGGTGTGGGGGGTTTATATTTCCGGTGATTGCGCGGTGTGAGGGGTTTATATTTCCGGTGATTGCGCGGTGTGGGGGATTATATTTCCGGTGATTGCGTGGTGTGAGGGGGTTTATATTTCCGGTGATTGCGCGGTGTGTGGGGTTTTATATTTCCGGTGATTGCGCGGTGTGAGGGTTTTATATTTCCGGTGATTGCGCGGTGTAAGGGGTTTATATTTCCGGTGTGAGGGGGTTTATATTTCCGGTGATTGCGCGGTGTGAGGGGTTTGTATTTCCGGTGATTGCGCGGTGTGAGGGGTTTTATATTTCCGGTGATTGCGTGGTGTGGGGGGTTCATATTTCCGGTGATTGCGCGGTGTGGGGCGGGGGGTTTATATTTCCGCTGATTTCGCGGTGTGAGGGGTTTTATATTTCCGGTGATTGCGCGGTGTGGGGGGTTTTATATTTCCGGTGATTGCGCGGTGTGAGGGGTTTATATTTCCGGTGATTGCGCGGTGTGTAATGTTTTATATTTCCGGTGATTGTGCGGTGTGGGGGGCTTATATTTCCAGTAATTGCGAGGTGTGAGGGGTTTATATTTCCTGTGATTGCGCGGTGTGAGGGGTTTTATATTTCCGGTGATTGCGCGGTGTGAGGGGTTTTATATTTCCGCTGATTAAGCGGTGTTAGGGGTTTTATATTTCTGGTGTGAGGGGGTTTATATTTCCGGTGATTGCGCGGTGTGAGGGGTTTATATTTCCGGTGATTGCGCGGTGTGAGGGGTTTTATATTTCCGGTGATTGCGCAGTGTGAGGGGGTTTATATTTCGGGTGATTGCGCGGTGTGAGGGGTTTTAGATTTCTGGTGATTGCGCGGTTTGAGGGGTTTATATTTCCGGTGATTGCGTGGTGTGAGGGGGTTTATATTTTTGGTGATTGCGCGGTGTGAGGGGTTTTATATTTCCGGTGATTGCGCGGTGTCAGGGGTTTTATATTTCCGGTGATTGCGCGGTGTGAGGGGTTTTATATTTCCGGTGTGAGGGGGTTTATATTTCCGGTGATTGCGTAGTGTGAGGGGTTTTATATTTCCGGTGATTGAGCGGTGTCAGGGGTTTTATATTTCCGGTGATTGCGCGGTGTGAGGGGTTTTATATTTCCGGTGTGAGGGGGTTTATATTTCCGGTGATTGCGCGGTGTGAGGGGTTTTATATTTCCGGTGATTGCGCGGTGCGAGGGGTTTTATATTTCCGGTGATTGCGCGGTGTGAGGGGTTTTATATTTCCGGTGTGAGGGGGTTCATATTTCCGGTGATTGCGCGGTGTGAGGGGTTTATATTTCCGGTGATTGCGCGGTGTGGGGGGGGGTTATATTTCCGGTGATTGCGCGGTGTGGGGGGGGTTATATTTCCGAAGATTGCGCGGTGTGAGGGGTTTATATTTCCCGTGATTGCGCGGTGTGAGAGGTTTTATATTTCCCGTGATTGCGCGGTGTGAGGGGTTTTATATTTCCGGTGATTGTGCGGTGTGGGGGGTTTTATATTTCCGGTGATTGCGCGGTGTGAGAGATTTTATATTTCCGGTGATTGCGCGGTATGAGGGGATTATATTTCCGGTGATTGCGCGGTGTGAGAGGTTTATATTTCCGGTGATTGCGCGGTGTGAGAGGTTTATATTTCCGGTGATTGCGCGGTGTGAGGGGCTTTATATTTCCGGTGATTGCGCGGTGTGGGGGGGTTTTATATTTCCGGTGATTGCGCGGTGTGAGGGGTTTTATATTTCCGGTGATTGCGCGGTGTGAGGGGTTTATATTTCCGGTGATTGCGAGGTGTGAGGGGTTTATATTTCCGGTGATTGCGCGGTGTGAGGGGGTTTATATTTCTGGTGATTGCGCGGTGTGAGGGGTTTTATATTTCCGGTGATTGCGCGGTGTGAGGGGTTTATATTTCTGGTGATTACGCGGTGTGGGGGGGGTTTATATTTCCGGTGATTGCGCGGTGTGAGGGGTTTATATTTCCGGTGATTGCGCGGTGTGAGGGGTTTATATTTCCGGTGATTGCGCGGTGTGAGGGGTTTATATTTCCGGTGATTGCGCGGTGTGAGGGGTTTTATATTTCCGGTGATTGCGCGGTGTGAGGGGTTTTATATTTCCGGTGATTGCGCGGTGTGAGGGGTTTTATATATCCGGTGTGAGGGGGTTCATATTTCCGGTGATTGCGCGGTGTGAGGGGTTTATATTTCCGGTGATTGCGCGGTGTGGGGGGGGGGGTTATATTTCCGGTGATTGCGCGGTGTGGGGGGGGGTTATATTTCCGGTGACTGCGCGGTGTGAGGGGTTTATATTTCCGGTGATTGCGCGGTGTGGGGGGTTTTATATTTCCGGTGATTGCGCGGTATGAGAGGTTTTATATTTCCGGTGATTGCGCGGTGTGAAGGGTTTTATATTTCCGGTGATTGCGCGGTGTGAGGGGTCTTATATTTCCGGTGTGAGGGGGTTCATATTTCCGGTGATTGCGCGGTGTGAGGGGTTTATATTTCCGGTGATTGCGCGGTGTGTGGGGGGGGGTTATATTTCCGGTGATTGCGCGGTGTGGGGGGGGGTTATATTTCCGAAGATTGCGCGGTGTGAGGGGTTTATATTTCCCGTGATTGCGCGGTGTGAGAGGTTTTATATTTCCCGTGATTGCGCGGTGTGAGGGGTTTTATATTTCCGGTGATTGCGCGGTGTGGGGGGTTTTATATTTCCGGTGATTGCGCGGTGTGAGAGATTTTATATTTCCGGTGATTGCGCGGTATGAGGGGATTATATTTCCGGTGATTGCGCGGTGTGAGAGGTTTATATTTCCGGTGATTGCGCGGTGTGAGGGGTTTTATATTTCCGGTGATTGCGCGGTGTGGGGGGGGTTTTATATTTCCGGTGATTGCGCGGTGTGAGGGGTTTTATATTTCCGGTGATTGCGCGGTGTGAGGGGTTTATATTTCCGGTGATTGCGAGGTGTGAGGGGTTTATATTTCCGGTGATTGCGCGGTGTGAGGGGGTTTATATTTCCGGTGATTGCGCGGTGTGAGGGGTTTTATATTTCCGGTGATTGCGCGGTGTGAGGGGTTTATATTTCTGGTGATTGCGCGGTGTGGGGGGGGGTTTATATTTCCGGTGATTGCGCGGTGTGAGGGGTTTATATTTCCGGTGATTGCGCGGTGTGAGGGGTTTATATTTCCGGTGATTGCGCGGTGTGAGGGGTTTATATTTCCGGTGATTGCGCGGTGTGAGGGGTTTTATATTTCCGGTGATTGCGCGGTGTGAGGGGTTTTATATATCCGGTGTGAGGGGGTTCATATTTCCGGTGATTGCGCGGTGTGAGGGGTTTATATTTCCGGTGATTGCGCGGTGTGGGGGGGGGGGTTATATTTCCGGTGATTGCGCGGTGCGGGGGGGGTTATATTTCCGGTGACTGCGCGGTGTGAGGGGTTTATATTTCCGGTGATTGCGCGGTGTGGGGGGTTTTATATTTCCGGTGATTGCGCGGTATGAGAGGTTTTATATTTCCGGTGATTGCGCGGTGTGAAGGGTTTTATATTTCCGGTGATTGCGCGGTGTGAGGGGTTTTATATCTCCGGTGATTGCGCGGTGTGAGGGGTTTTATATTTCCGGTGATTGCGCGGTGTGAGGGGTTTTAAATCTCAGGTGATTGCGCGGTGCGAGGGGGTTTATATTTCCGGTGATTGCGCGGTGTGAGGGGGTTTATATTTCCGGTGATTGCGCGGTGTGGGGGGGTTTATATTTCCGGTGATTGCGCGGTGTGGGGGGATTATATTTCCGGTGATTGCGCGGTGTGGGTGGTTTATATTTCCGGTGATTGTGCGGTGTGAGGGGGTTTATATTTCCGGTGATTGCGCGGTGTGAGGGGTTTTATATTTCCGGTGATTGCGCGGTGTGAGGGGGTTCATATTTCCGGTGATTGCGCGGTGTGAGGGGTTTATATTTCCGGTGATTGCGCGGTGTGAGGGGTTTTATATTTCCGGTGATTGCGCGGTGTGAGGGGGTTCATATTTCCGGTGATTGCGCGGTGTGAGGGGGGTTTATATTTCCGGCGATTGCGCGGTGTGGGGGGTTTTATATTTCCGGCGATTGCGCGGTGTGGGGGGGTTTTATATTTCAGGTGATTGCGCGATGTGGGGGGTTTATATTTCCGGCGATTGCGCGGTGTGAGGGGTTTTATATTTCCGGTGATTGCGCGGTGTGAGGGGGTTTATATTTCCAGTGATTGTGTGGTGTGAGGGGTTTTATATTTCCGGTGATTGCGCGGTGTGAGGGGGTTCATATTTCCGGTGATTGCGCGGTGTGAGGGGGGTTTATATTTCCGGCGATTGCGCGGTGTGGGGGGTTTTATATTTCCGGCGATTGCGCGGTGTGGGGGGGTTTTATATTTCAGGTGATTGCGCGATGTGGGGATTTTATATTTCCGGCGATTGCGCGGTGTGAGGGGTTTTATATTTCCGGTGATTGCGCGGTGTGAGGGGGTTTATATTTCCAGTGATTGTGTGGTGTGAGGGGTTTTATATTTCCGGTGATTGCGCGGTGTGGGGGGTTTATATTTCCAGTGATTGCGCAGTGTGAGGGGTTTATATTTCCGGTGATTGCGCAGTGTGGGGGGGGTTTATATTTCCGGTGATTGCGTGGTGTGGGGGGTTTTATATTTCCGGTGATTGCGCGGTGTGAGGGGTTTATATTTCCGGTGATTGCGCGGTGTGAGGGGGTTTATATTTCCGGTGATTGCGCGGTGTGTGGGGTTTTATATTTCCGGTGATTGCGCGGTGTGAGGGGTTTTATATTTCCGGTGATTGCGCGGTGTGGGGGGGTTTTATATTTCCGGTGATTGCGCGGTGTGAGGGGTTTTATATTTCCGGTGATTGCGCGGTGTGGGGGTGTATATTTCTGGAGATTACACACCACTTCTCTCAAAGGCTATCATGGTGCACAGCAAGACGGCAATGGAGGATGGAATGGAGGTCTAGTAGTCTCTTATAAATGGTGGATCCTGTGTTATCTATATATAGGGGTTATCTGTCAGTGTAATCCTGCCTGTGATGATACTGAGATGACTGCAGAGAAGTGATCTCTAAAGAACAGGAAGGATCAGTCTCTTATAAATGGTGGATCCTGTGTTATCTATATATAGGGGTTACCTGTCAGTGTAATCCTGCCTGAGATGATAATGAGGCGAGTGCTGAGAAGCGATTTCTACAATAGGGTTGTCACAATACCAGAATTTGGACTTCGATACCGATACTTCGTGTAGAATTGAAATTTGAAATACCAAAACGATACTTTGCTAACAATAATAATAACTAAAAAAAACGCACAAAAATAAAAAGTCCTTCCACTTTCTGATTTGAGCCTCATGGTCTTATGAATTTTGAACCTCCATTAATAGTAATTAATCCCATTATGTAGCTCACAGTCATAATGGGCAACATTGAGTTAATGTGCGAGAGAAGGTGTATGGGCAGCACAGTAGAACAAAAACCTCCAGGGCATAAGGGTGCCGGCCTCCAGGGATCCGACTTGTAAATCCCCAATGGTATACAAATGTAAGGAGAAAGAGGCAGCCTAGAGTGCTGCCTCTTTCTCCTTACATGAGTTAATGTGTGAGGTACATGATGGGATTAATTACTACTAATATGAGGCACGTCGAGGTTCAAAATTCATAAGACTCTGTGCCTCACATTAAAAATTTCCCCCTTCATTTTCCGCACATAACGGCAACATTGGGGTTAAAAATGTTTTCCTCTTTATGTAATCCTGCCTGTGATGACTGCTGAGAAGTGATCTCTACAGAACTGCAAGTGTCAGTCTATTGTGAATGGTGTATCCTGTGCAGGGCCGATCTTAGGGGTGCGCGAGCACACAGGGCGCTGCCCCCTCCAAGCATGTAGGGGGCGCCACTGGGCTCTGCCTCTACTCTGTGCTCTTCTCTTAGTTACACACACGGAGTAAATAGAGCCGAGGAGCAAGAGAAAAGGAGGAAGCTCCGCCCACAGCCTGTCCTGCAAGAAACCTGTGATCCTGTCAGCAAGGAGAGATGGTGAGAATCTATGTGTCTCTGTGTGTGTGTATATGTTACAGTGTGTGTGTGTGTGTGTGTGTGTGTGTGTATACAGTATGTGTATATGTTACAGTGTGTGTGCATGTGTGTGTGTGTCTCTGTGTGTGTGTATACAGTATGTGTATATGTTACAGTGTGTGTGTGTGTGTGTGTGTGTATGTATGTGTGTGTGTGTGTGTGTATACAGTATGTGTATATGTTACAGTGTGTGTGCATGTGTGTGCGTGCGCCTGTATGTGTTTATGTCTCTTTGTAAAAGTGTGTGTTTAATATTAAAGTAGAACAGATAAAATGAAGATATCTGTGCTGCCACCTATATACCCTGCAGCCCCCTATATACCCTGCTGCCCCTTATATACTCTGCTGCCCCTTATATACTCTGCTGCCCCTATATACCCTGCTTCCCCTTATATAACCTGCTTACCCTTATATAACCTGCTTCCCCTTGTATACTCAGCTGCCCCTTATATATATGCCTCTGTGTGTACAGATAATGTAGTGGATGTTATCACTGTATTATCTGTTGTGTTACATAGGACTGCATGCGAAATCTGCTACATTATCTGTACTGGGTATATATGGGTCTGTTTGTGAATGTGTCTTTGTGCTTGTATCTTTGTGCCTTTTATGTATTTGTATATGTTCCGGTCTGTGTATGTGTGTGTGTCTGTACGTCTACATATTTACCTGTATGTATATATTCCAGATGTGTGTATGTATAATTGCCTGTATGTCTAAATATCTGTCTCTATGTATGCACAGTATATATGTTCCAGTATGTGCGTGTCTATATATGTGGTTCATATTTGGTTTGTGTAGGGGGCAGCAACAGGGAGTCCCGCACAGGGCGCCATCCAACCTAAGGCCAGTCCTGATCATGTGATATCTATATATAGGTGTTACCTGTCAGTGTAATCCTGCATGTAATGTTAATGAGATGTATGCTGAGAATTGATCTCTACAGAACAGGAAGGATCAGTCTACTATAAGACTCAGTGGCCAGAGGGAAAAATGCAAGATTTTAGGATTATTTTTAAATAAAGATGACTTTAAAAAAAAAGAAATCGTAAAAATATTTTTAACATAAAAACTTTAAACAATAGGTCATTTTCTGATGACACACGCCCTATAAGTGGTTAAACGGAGTTTCCTCAGATCCCGGCTGTTAATCGCAGCTGGTGCCTCCAAAATCTGACACTAAGCCTAGTGCATGACCGGATCCATAGAACACCTTGTAGAGAACTTCTATGTGCAGTCACAGCTCCCTCAGCTCCTGCACTATGTATAACACATTGTCTGACGTGTTACTGTAATGTAGAACTAAGGAGGAACCCCACCTTACCAAACCTCCCAATTCACTTTCTAAATTCATTATCACTTACCTCTGGTAACACCTCCTGGAATTTCCTCCTCCACTTCACTCTTACACCGTTGATCGCCCCTCACCCGCTCTTCTTCTTCATCCTCCACTTTAATATCAGTCAGATCTTCCCCCTGATTTCACATATGTAACAATTCAGTACAATACAGCAGAGTGCGAAGAATCTAACAGATCAACATAAGAAACCACCAAAATCTATGTCCACATCTATGACCGCTGGACCAAAAAGCTCCGCACCCCCTATATAGATCTGGTATACGGCTCAGCTTCATCTACCTGATGATTCTCTGGGACATTGTGATTTTCCTCTGGACAGTCCTGGGAATACAGAGGACTGGGACATCTCTCTGGTGGATTTCTACTACTGGATCCATCTGTAGGAAACACACAGTGACTGAATACATGACTACTGTATATCTGTCTATATATCAGACACTTCTCTCTACACTTCTATGTTTACTGATCAGAGCCGGAATTACAATGTTGAGGTCCTCACTACCGGTGTCGAGGTCCCTGCACCTTGTAAGCCACAGGCCTAAAGGAGACTGTGCCCTACCAGAGCGAACGGCGGGGCGTAACTGGCTCCCTGCTCCACCATAGTATTTACCTGTATCTGCCTTCTATGGACACAGTTACACATGAAAGTGGCGGGACACAGGGGCCTCTATTTTGAGAGTGCCCTGCAACCCAAAAAAATTGTCAGTGTGTCAAATGCTTATTAGCCTCTTAAAGGCTGTGTACACCTTTATAGACAATATTTCTATATGCTTTTATTAACCCCTTCACAACGGCCATACAGCAATATTCGTTCAAACCGCTGATGCCCCGGGCAGTTGTCATATAAATAAACATTGGCAGAATGGAAAGGGGTTTAATGTGTGCAGCGCTGCACTTTCCTGTCTGCCGGCTCTCTCCACAAGTGCCGGCACATCTCCCCCTTAGTTTAATCAAACTTATATGCCAAACCCCTGCAGATAGCACCCCAGCACCTGTAGATAGCGCCACTGAAGCTCCCACTAGGAGCAGAATGCTTTGCCAGAGCGTTGCCGTCAACTTGGCTAGGAATTGTGATCCTAGAGGGAGCCCCTGACGTCTCTGTCCATATATGGACAGTCACGACAGGGACTCCTCTGGGAGTGGAATCCACGGCCTATTTTTGACCTGTTTAAGACAGAACCATTTCTCAAGTCTGACGTGTCACTTTAAAGAGGCTCTGTCACCAGATTTTCAAACCCCTATCTCGTATTGCAGCAGATCGGCGCTGCAATGTAGATTACAGTAACGTTTTTTTTTCTTTCAAAAACGAGCATTTTTGGCCAAGTTATGACCATTTTTATATTTATGCAAATGAGCCTTTCTTAAGTACAACTGGGCGTGTTTAAAGTTAAGTCCAAGTCGGCGTGTATTATGTGTGTACATCTGGGTGTGTTTACTTCTTTTACTAGCAGGGCGTTGTGAATGGAAGTGGATGATGCTGATTCGTCAGCATCATACACTTCCATTCACAACGCCCAGCTAGTAAAACAAGTAAAAACGCCCCGATGTACACACACAATACACGCCGACTTGGACTTAACTTTAAACACGCCCAGTTGTACTTAAGAAAGGCTCATTTGCATAAATATAAAAATGGTCATAACTTGGCCAAAAATGCTCGTTTTTGAAAGAAAAAAAAACGTTACTGTAATCTACATTGCAGCGCCGATCTGCTGTAATAGGAGATAGGGGTTTGAAAATCTGGTGACAGAGCCTCTTTAAGGGTATGTGCACATGGGGCGGATAAGATGTAGATTTTCTGTTCTCCACATAGAGGTGGGACCCCCATATATCAGACATTTATGGCATATCTCTCAGATGAGAAGAGTAAAATGAAGACATTCCCCCCCAGACAATGAAGACCTGACTCCTGACAACCTGACACATGGCGGATACTGGGGAGACATTGCTGACATCGCACAAGACGTGGTGCACACTATGCAGTCAGTGTTTTGATATGAACTGTGAGGTTCTGCAGCAGCTGAGGTGACATTATATATAAAGGAAACATGCAGTGTGATCTCTTATCATCATGTTATAGCGCAGGTAGAGCAGAGCAGAGTGATACATTGTTTTGTGGAATAAGATTCAGTATAAACTTGTATTTTACTCATTTAACCCCTTCCTGAACAGGACATTTACCGACATAGGGAACACCTGACACCCTGGGCTGGAAACCTGCAAAGGCTGGAAACCTGAGAGAACTGTGATTAAGGCCATTTATATACTTAGATTCTGTGGTCAACAGCGACTGCAGAAACTAAGCTGTAAGAAAGACGGGGGTCCTCCCTGACAGCTCATCGTCCCCACGCGACACCATGGATGGTTGTCATGGCAGCATGGGGGGCAATGAAGGTCCGCCATCTTTCTGCTCCTATAAACCCCTTAATATTAATCACGATATATTGCGATACATTAGTATTACAGTGATTTGTACCGGAGATCTAATCATCACTAGTTCAAGTCCCCCAGAACAGGAATACATTTTTTTTTGAAAAAACAGTAAAATAAAGTTTTCATTTATGAATAAAAATAATTTAAAATGTAAAAAAAAAAACCTCCACAAACCCTTTTCCCATTTTTTCTCTAAAGTAACGTAAAAAACATAAACATAACTGGTATCACCGCATCCGTAAGAGTCAGAACGATTACAATATAATGTTATTTACCCGCACGGTGAACACCGTAAAAACATAAACATAACTGGTATCACCGCATCCGTAAGAGTCAGAACGATTACAATATAATGTTATTTACCCGCACGGTGAACACCGTAAAAACATAAACATAACTGGTATCACCGCATCCATAAGAGTCAGAACGATTACAATATAATGTTATTTACCCGCACGGTGAACACCGTAAAAACATAAACATAACTGGTATCACCGCATCCGTAAGAGTCAGAACGATTACAATATAATGTTATTTACCCGCACGGTGAACACCGTAAAAAACATAAACATAACTGGTATCACCGCATCCGTAAGAGTCAGAACGATTACAATATAATGTTATTTACCCGCACGGTGAACACCGTAAAAACATAAACATAACTGGTATCACCGCATCCGTAAGAGTCAGAACGATTACAATATAATGTTATTTACCCGCACGGTGAACACCGTAAAAACATAAACATAACTGGTATCACCGCATCCGTAAGAGTCAGAACGATTACAATATAATGTTATTTACCCGCACGGTGAACACCGTAAAAACATAAACATAACTGGTATCACCACATCCGTAAGAGTCAGAACGATTACAATATAATGTTATTTACCCGCACGGTGAACACCGTAAAAACATAAACATAACTGGTATCACCGCATCCGTAAGAGTCAGAACGATTACAATATAATGTTATTTACCCGCACGGTGAACACCGTAAAAAACATAAACATAACTGGTATCACCGCATCCGTAAGAGTCAGAACGATTACAATATAATGTTATTTACCCGCACGGTGAACACCGTAAAAACATAAACATAACTGGTATCACCACATCCGTAAGAGTCAGAACGATTACAATATAATGTTATTTACCCGCACGGTGAACACCGTAAAAACATAAACATAACTGGTATCACCGCATCCGTAAGAGTCAGAACGATTACAATATAATGTTATTTACCCGCACGGTGAACACCGTAAAAACATAAACATAACTGGTATCACCGCATCCGTAAGAGTCAGAACGATTACAATATAATGTTATTTACCCGCATGGTGAACACCGTAAAAACATAAACATAACTGGTATCACCGCATCCGTAAGAGTCAGAACGATTACAATATAATGTTATTTACCCGCACGGTGAACACCGTAAAAACATAAACATAACTGGTATCACCGCATCCGTAAGAGTCAGAACGATTACAATATAATGTTATTTACCCGCACGGTGAACACCGTAAAAACATAAACATAACTGGTATCACCACATCCGTAAGAGTCAGAACGATTACAATATAATGTTATTTACCAGCACGGTGAACACCGTAAAAACATAAACATAACTGGTATCACCGCATCCGTAAGAGTCAGAACGATTACAATATAATGTTATTTACCAGCACGGTGAACACCGTAAAAACATAAACATAACTGGTATCACCGCATCCGTAAGAGTCAGAACGATTACAATATAATGTTATTTACCCGCACGGTGAACACCGTAAAAACATAAACATAACTGGTATCACCGCATCCGTAAGAGTCAGAACGATTACAATATAATGTTATTTACCCGCACGGTGAACACCGTAAAAAACATAAACATAACTGGTATCACCGCATCCGTAAGAGTCAGAACGATTACAATATAATGTTATTTACCCGCACGGTGAACACCGTAAAAACATAAACATAACTGGTATCACCGCATCCGTAAGAGTCAGAACGATTACAATATAATGTTATTTACCCGCACGGTGAACACCGTAAAAACATAAACATAACTGGTATCACCGCATCCGTAAGAGTCAGAACGATTACAATATAATGTTATTTACCCGCACGGTGAACACCGTAAAAACATAAACATAACTGGTATCACCGCATCCGTAAGAGTCAGAACGATTACAATATAATGTTATTTACCCGCACGGTGAACACCGTAAAAAACATAAACATAACTGGTATCACCGCATCCGTAAGAGTCAGAACGATTACAATATAATGTTATTTACCCGCACGGTGAACACCGTAAAAAACATAAACATAACTGGTATCACCGCATCCGTAAGAGTCAGAACGATTACAATATAATGTTATTTACCCGCACGGTGAACACCGTAAAAACATAAACATAACTGGTATCACCACATCCGTAAGAGTCAGAACGATTACAATATAATGTTATTTACCCGCACGGTGAACACCGTAAAAAACATAAACATAACTGGTATCACCACATCCGTAAGAGTCAGAACGATTACAATATAATGTTATTTACCCGCACGGTGAACACCGTAAAAACATAAACATAACTGGTATCACCGCATCCGTAAGAGTCAGAACGATTACAATATAATGTTATTTACCCGCACGGTGAACACCGTAAAAACATAAACATAACTGGTATCACCGCATCCGTAAGAGTCAGAACGATTACAATATAATGTTATTTACCCGCACGGTGAACACCGTAAAAACATAAACATAACTGGTATCACCGCATCCGTAAGAGTCAGAACGATTACAATATAATGTTATTTACCCGCACGGTGAACATCGTAAAAACATAAACATAACTGGTATCACCGCATCCGTAAGAGTCAGAACATGCAAAAAAGCCAAGGTCTGAACATGTAGGACCCCTAGATAATGGTAATGGGGAGTTGATCACAGGGGATCAAGAGAAGGCAGAGTTACTAAATGGGTTCTTTAGCTCTGTATATACAACAGAAGAAGGAGCAGCTGATGTAGCCGGTGCCAGTGCTGTTAATATATCAGTTGATATACTGAATTGGATGAATGTAGAGATGGTCCAAGCTAAATTAAATAAAATAAATGTGCACAAGGCTCCGGGACCAGATGGGTTACACCCTGGAGTTCTTAAAGAGCTTAGTTCAGTTATTTCTGTCCCCCTTTTCATAATATTCAGAGAATCTCTAGTGACTGGTATAGTGCCAAGGGACTGGCGCAGGGCAAATGTGGTGCCTATTTTCAAAAAGGGCTCTAGGTCTTCCCCGGGTAATTATAGACCAGTAAGCTTAACATCCATCGTGGGGAAAATGTTTGAGGGGCTATTGAGGGACTATATACAGGATTATGTGACAATAAATAGCATTATAAGTGACAGCCAGCACGGTTTTACTAAGGACAGAAGTTGTCAAACTAACCTAATCTGTTTTTATGAAGAGGTGAGCAGTAGGCTAGACAGAGGGGCCGCTGTGGATTTAGTGTTTTTGGACTTTGCAAAGGCATTTGACACTGTCCCCCATAAACGCCTAATGGGTAAATTAAGGACTATAGGTTTAGAAAATATAGTTTGTAATTGGATTGAGAATTGGCTCAAGGACCGTATCCAGAGGGTTGTGGTCAATGATTCCTTCTCTGAATGGTCCCCGGTTATAAGTGGTGTACCCCAGGGTTCAGTGCTGGGACCACTATTATTCAACTTATTTATTAATGATATAGAGGATGGGATTAATAGCACTATTTCTATTTTTGCAGATGACACCAAGCTATGTAATATAGTTCAGACTATGGAAGATGTTCATGAATTACAGGCAGATTTAAACAAACTAAGTGTTTGGGCGTCCACTTGGCAAATGAAGTTTAATGTAGATAAATGTAAAGTTATGCATCTGGGTACCAACAACCTGCAGGCATCATATGTCCTAGGGGGCGCTACACTGGCGGATTCACTTGTTGAGAAGGATCTGGGTGTACTTGTAAATCATAAACTCAATAACAGCATGCAGTGTCAATCAGCTGCTTCAAAGGCCAGCAGGATATTGTCGTGTATTAAAAGAGGCATGGACTCGCGGGACAGGGATGTAATAATGCCACTTTACAAAGCATTAGTGAGGCCTCATCTAGAATATGCAGTCCAGTTCTGGGCTCCAGTTCATAGAAAGGATGCCCTGGAGTTGGAAAAAATACAAAGAAGAGCAACGAAGCTAATAAGGGGCATGGAGAATTTAAGTTATGAGGAAAGATTGAAAGAATTAAACCTATTTAGCCTTGAAAAAAGAAGACTAAGGGGGGACATGATTAACTTATATAAATATATTAATGGCACATACAAAAAATATGGTGAAATCCTGTTCCTTGTAAAACCCCCTCAAAAGACAAGGGGGCACTCCCTCCGTCTGGAGAAAAAAAGGTTCAACCTGCAGAGGCGACAAGGCTTCTTTACAGTGAGAACTGTGAATTTATGGAATAGCCTACCGCAGGAGCCGTCACAGCAGGGACAGTAGACACCGCAGGAGCTGGTCACAGCAGGGACAGGAGATGGCTTTAAAAAAGGGTTAGATAATTTCCTAGAACAAAAAAATATTAGCTCCTATGTGTAGAAATTTTTCCTTCCCTTTTCCCTTCCCTTGGTTGAACTTGATGGACATGTGTCTTTTTTCAGCCGTACTAACTATGTAACTATGTAACTATGTAACTATGATTACAATATAATGTTATTTACCCGCACGGTGAACACCGTAAAAACATAAACATAACTGGTATCACCGCATCCGTAAGAGTCAGAACGATTACAATATAATGTTATTTACCCGCACGGTGAACACCGTAAAAAACATTTTTAAAAAATAAAAAAACACTAGCAGCTCTAAAAAAAAAAAAAAAAAAAAAAGAAGATCAAAAACTGCAGCTCATCCTACAAAAAATAAGCCCTCACTCCGCTACATCGACGGAAAAATAAAAAAAGTTCTGGTTCTGATTATACAGTTTTTTTTTTTTTCCAAGGACAATTAGGGTGTGGCTTCTTTGGTGGGTGTCTTATAGGGCGTGGTATATCTCATGGGTCTGGCTAATGGGGCATGGTTTTCTTCCCAGAATTTCTGCATCCAAATAAGCAAACAAAACCGTCTGCACTAGTTTGGCTGACAACCACTATGGTGGCCGGTATCTCTCTGGTTATCTGGTTTTTACAGGCAGGTGATGTCTCAATTTATCACTAGGGCGAGGTGATATGTGCTGACCACTACTGGCAGCGTAAATACCAGCGCAGATAGTGTCACACTGTAGATGGTGTGCTCCTTGTAGATGGTGCTCCACACTGCCCCCTGTAGATGGTGCTCCACACTGCCCCCTGTAGATAATGCCACCCACACACTGCTCCCTGTAGATATTGCCACCCACACACTGCTCCCTGTAGATATTGCCCCACACACAGCCCCCCTGTAGATAGGGCCACACACAGCCCCCCTGTAGATAGGGCCACACACAGCCCCCCTGTAGATAGGGCCACACACAGCCCCCCTGTAGATAGGGCCACACACAGCCCCCCTGTAGATAGGGCCACACACAGCCCCCCTGTAGATAGGGCCACACACAGCCCCCCTGTAGATAGGGCCACACACAGCCCCCCTGTAGATAGGGCCACACACAGCCCCCCTGTAGATAGGGCCACACACAGCCCCCCTGTAGATAGGGCCACACACAGCCCCCCTGTAGATAGGGCCACACACAGCCCCCCTGTAGATAGGGCCACACACAGCCCCCCTGTAGATAGGGCCACACACAGCCCCCCTGTAGATAGGGCCACACACAGCCCCCCTGTAGATAGGGCCACACACAGCCCCCCTGTAGATAGGGCCACACACAGCCCCCCTGTAGATAGGGCCACACACAGCCCCCCTGTAGATAGGGCCACACACAGCCCCCCTGTAGATAGGGCCACACACAGCCCCCCTGTAGATAGGGCCACACACAGCCCCCCTGTAGATAGGGCCACACACAGCCCCCCTGTAGATAGGGCCACACACAGCCCCCCTGTAGATAGGGCCACACACAGCCCCCCTGTAGATAGGGCCACACACAGCCCCCCTGTAGATAGGGCCACACACAGCCCCCCTGTAGATAGGGCCACACACAGCCCCCCTGTAGATAGGGCCACACACAGCCCCCCTGTAGATAGGGCCACACACAGCCCCCCTGTAGATAGGGCCACACACAGCCCCCCTGTAGATAGGGCCACACACAGCCCCCCTGTAGATAGGGCCACACACAGCCCCCCTGTAGATAGGGCCACACACAGCCCCCCTGTAGATAGGGCCACACACAGCCCCCCTGTAGATAGGGCCACACACAGCCCCCCTGTAGATAGGGCCACACACAGCCCCCCTGTAGATAGGGCCACACACAGCCCCCCTGTAGATAGGGCCACACACAGCCCCCCTGTAGATAGGGCCACACACAGCCCCCCTGTAGATAGGGCCACACACAGCCCACCTGTACATAGCGCCACACACAGCCCACCTGTACATAGCGCCACACACAGCCCACCTGTACATAGCGCCACACACAGCCCACCTGTACATAGCGCCACACACAGCCCACCTTGTAGATAGGGCCACACACAGCCCACTTGTAGATAGGGCCACACACAGCCCACTTGTAGATAGGGCCACACACAGCCCACCTGTACATAGCGCCACACACAGCCCACCTGTACATAGCGCCACACACAGCCCCCTGTAGATAGCGAGACCAAAAGAGAAAATAAATGCTGAGAAACAAAGAAGTAATGAAAATACAAAAATATTTTATTATCATATAATAAGACATGTAAAAAGAATCCATAAACCCACAGTAAAAACACGGATCCTTGACTGGAGCATTAACCAAACCATGTATCTATATATGAACGGTTAGTGAGACACATGTGTATCCCTTGATGGAAAATAATATGACATGAGTGTGTGAGCGTCTTTGAGAGTATAGTCTATTAAAGTAAATAGGTCAGCTATGTGCATATGTGAATGCAAAGTACTGTAGACTAAATAGAATCACACCCTATAGTCAAAAAATAAGTTAGCAGTACTATGGTACAATAAACGTAACAACACACATGTCATTTATAAATGCAATGGGATCAAACATGCAGAGATTCCGTAATAAGGTAAGTAAAGTACACAAAATAGATGAGGTCTCACATACCCATAATGAATGAACAGAATGAATGCAGCCAAGGTCCACCCCAACGCGCGTTTCGGCGCTAATGCCACACACTGCTCCCTGTAGGGAATGCCACACACTGCTCCCTGTAGGGAATGCCACACATTGCTCCCTGTAGGGAATGCCACACACTGCCCCTTGTAGATTGGGCCACACACAGCCCCCCTGTAGATAGGGCCACACACAGCCCCCCTGTAGATAGGGCCACACACAGCCCCCCTGTAGATAGGGCCACACTCAGTGCCCCTTGTAGATGGCGCTCAACACTGCCCCTGTAGATAGCGCCACACACAGCCCCCCTGTAGATAGCGCCACACACAGCCCCCCTGTAGATAGCGCCACACACAGCCCCCCTGTAGATAGCGCCACACACAGCCCCCCTGTAGATAGCGCCACACACAGCCCCCCTGTAGATAGCGCCACACACAGCCCCCCTGTAGATAGGGCCCCATACAGCCCCCCTGTAGATAGGGCCCCATACAGCCCCCCTGTAGATAGGGCCCCATACAGCCCCCCTGTAGATAGGGCCCCATACAGCCCCCCTGTAGATAGGGCCCCATACAGCCCCCCTGTAGATAGGGCCACATACAGCCCCCCTGTAGATATGGCCACATACAGCCCCCCTGTAGATAGCGCCACACACAGCCCACCTGTAGATAGCGCGACACACAGCCCCCTGTAGATAGCGCCACACTCAGTGCCCCTTGTAGATGGCGCTCCACACTGCCCCCTGCAGATGGCGCCACACACAGCCCCCTGGGACACACACAGCCTACTTGTAGATAGCGCGACACACAGCCCACCTGTAGATAGCGCGACACACAGCCCCCTGTAGATAGCGCCACACTCAGTGCCCCTTGTAGATGGCGCTCCACACTGCCCCCTGCAGATGGCGCCACACACAGCCCCCTGTAGATAGCGCCACACACAGCCCCCTGTAGATCGCGCCACAAACAGTCCTACTGTGGATAGCGCCACAAACAGCCCCCCTGTAGATAGCACCACACCCCCCCCCTTGTAGAAAGCACCACACCCTCTTGTAGATTGCTCCACACACAGCCCTCCTGTAGATTGCGCCACACACAGCCCTTCAGTAGATTGCGCCACACACAGCCCCCTTGTAGGGAGAGCCACACACATCACCTTGTGGATAATGCCACATACCCCCCTTGTAGATAGCGCCACAAACATCCCCTTGTAGAAAGCGCCACACCCCCCCTTGTACATAGTGCCACAAAGGGCCGGCCAGAACGGTGTGCCATTGCACTGGGTGCATCACTCTAGCAGGTGGAAGGGGGCGCTGCACTGGCTACCTTTCCCCTGCTTGTTTCAGAAGCGCCCGGGCCCGGTGACTCAGCATCCGCCTTTCCGCCCATAGTAGCCATAGCGGCGACACCGGGAATGAGGACGCCCATGCTGCCAGTCGGGATCGGCCCCCCATGGCCGGCGGCACCGCTAGCAGCTGCTACAGCTGTAGCAACGCCACATTCAATAGTGTCTGCGTGATCAGTACACAGGTACTATTAAATACTATAGCAAAGCAGGAAGGTATCTCCCAGCTCTGCTATCTGCTAGCGCCACTGTGTGGCTGGGGATTCCGCTCCTGGATGGAGCGCTTGAGTCATCAAGCGCTCCGTCCAGGAGCGGAATCTCCAGCCACAGGGGGATTCCGCTCTTTCAGGGAGCTACAGTAGCGCTATGTACAGGAAGGGGGGGGGGGGGTTCTATCACCTACAATGGGGCTGTGTGGCACTATCTACAGGGGAATCTGTGAGTGGTGGGCTGATGGTCATTTAAGTGAGAGTGGCGGGCTGATGGTCTTCAAGTGGTTTTCACCTCTGACCTCCAATTAAAGTTAATAGGAGGCAGAAAATACCTGTGGCGTTCGTTTGGAGCTTTCTTTGCCTACGTCTTTTCCGTTAGCTTCAACGGCTTAAAAAAAAAGTCAAAACAACGCTCTCAATTTAAAATCTGCCTTAAAATTCCTGAAGGAATTTTGGGGGGAGTATGCCACTGTCTACATCGGGAGGTGGGGGGCTGTATGGCACTGTCTACAAGGGGGAGGTGAGGGGCTGTATGGCACAATCTACAGGGGGCACTATCTACAAGGGGGGCTGTGTGTGTGCCAGCGAGGGGAGGGGGGCATTATAAAATTCCTGAAGGAATTTTGAGGAAGATATTTTCTGCCTTACAAAAAACGCTGTGTGAACATATTCTCAGTGTAGTGCTTGTTTTTAGCTGTTTTCTGTCTTTCTCGAAACAATTTTTGGTAGGGGTGCCCTGAGGAAATTTTATTTTTCCAGTGGTGCCTCGAGTCCGAAAAGGTTGGGAAACTCTGCACTAGGCTACAGGATCACGCCGGCCTACGCAAGGATCCCGTCGCGGAGCAGCTCAGTTCGTCTTGGGAACGGGGCCTAGAGGAGTACAATTTTTTTGTGTTTGGGGCACTGTCTACAAGGAGCAGGTGGGGGGGTTGGGGGGAGTATATCACTGTGTACATCAGGAGGTGGGGGGCTGTATGGCACTGTCTACAAGGGGGAGGTGAGGGGCTGTATGGCACTGTCTACATGGGGGAGGTGGGGGGCTATATGTCATGATCTACAAGGGGGAGTTGCGGCTCTGTATGGCGCTGTCTACATGGGGGAGGTGGGGGGTTGTATGTCACGATCTACAAGGGGGAGGTGGGGGAATGAACAGCACTGTCTACAAGGGGGAGGTGGTGGGCTGTATGACACTGTCAACAAGGAGGGGTGGCGGATTATGGCACAGTCTACAGGGAGGCTGTATGGCACAATCTAAAGGGGGCACTATCTACAAGGGGGGCTGTGTGTGTGCCAGCGAGGGGAGGGGGGCATTATACTGTGTGAAGGCCACTAATCAGACATTATTCTGTGTAAGGGCACTACAGGGGGAAATCTACTGTGTATGGCACTTAGGGCGCAAAACACTGTGTGGGCAAAATTAGAGGATAAAATACTGTGTCCTTAAAGGGGTAATAATATATTATATTATTAAATATTATTATTATTTTTGGGGCGTGGCCAGCAAGCAGCATGGATAGTCGTATCTGAGCTGAGCTCCCGGGGACCGTAACCTCTCCTGCTGATTATCCTGTCATCCTGGCTGGTAAATCTTTTTACTGGGACCAGACAAACTCTGGGCATACCTCTACCCCTCGCAGGCTACCCGGGGACATTCTTCGGTGACTTCGTCGGCCCTGCGGACGGAAACAGTGCACGACGGCCTGGTATTCTGCTGCAGCCTGCACTCGACGCACTTCCACTTGATATTAACCCAGCCCAGGAGACAACGAAGGACTTGCATCCACTTGCATCGGAGGTACTGTTTATGCCCGACATCTCTTGCTTCTCCCAGGTGTCTTTTGGTCCTCTCTGTCAGACTCCGTGGTCCTGGTTGCATGGGCTTCTGTTCCTCGTGGCGGCTGGTGGTTAATGGCGGACTGTCTGTGTCTGCAAGGCACGCATGATGAAACATTCTTTCTCTGTCTCCCCTGACAGCCGGTGAAGGTACAGAACTCAGGCTCAGTTGGGGACGACAGTTTTGATTTCTCTCAGGGGAGACCCTGAGATTCCATTGTTACCAGTATCTGGGTGGTGAGTTGCGGCCTAACGGAGCCATTTTGCATATATGCCTGTTATACATCTATGTCACTGATTTGGCTCACCTGCTCACTATACTTTCTGGGACTGCCTGCCTACCCGGTTCTTTGTCTATAGAGCTTACTTACCATATATAACTTCCTACCAGTGTGCCATACTCTGTTAAAAGGAGACTGTATCTGTTGCCTTACTTTTCCTGCTACACTATTGGTGGGGTGCGACCTACCTATTTCAGCTATACTGTGCACCATGCGTAAATCTAAACCTCAGTCTGCAGTGGATAAGCTAAAAGATTTTGCTCGTACTGATCAGGACGAAGATAATTCCTCTCCACGTAAAACGAGATCTATTCACCTCAAAAATAAAGAGGACGATGCCCGACCGAGTGGCGGCATGGATTCCGACACTGAGCCTAAACCTACGTTACGTCAGGTTTCATTGCAACTTCTATCGGCCATTGATGCTTGCAAAACTTCTTTAAACAGGCCAGATTGATGAGATAAACCTTGATGTCAGTTTGCTCCGTCACAACATGCAGAACCTGAAAGGCTGTATGGGAGAGATGGAGGGGCGACTTTCTCAAGTAGAGGACAGGATTGGTTCTCTTGCTACTACCCTGGCTGCTACTACACGGAAGGCGGATGCTTGTCAATCCAAAACTGATGACCTTGAAAATAGACTGCGTCGTAATAATTTACGTATAATTGGCTTACCGGAAAAATCTGAGGGCAAAACTCCTGAACCGTTTATTGAACAATGGCTCAAGACTAACTTAGAGGCGTCAGCCTTTTCCACTTGCTTTGTGGTTGAGAGGGCACATCGTGTTCCGGCTAAGCCGCTGCCTCAAGGTGCAGCCCCTCGGCAATTCCTGGTTGGGATTCTAAATTACAGAGATCGAGACACGTCTTTGCGTCAGTCCAGGTTGAAAGCTCCATTCAAATTCAACAATTCCACTATTTCCATATTTCCTGACTTTTCTGCAGACCTCCAGAAGCAGCGTGCCATCTCTATGGAGCTCAAAAGAAAGTTTAAGGAGTGAAACATTCCATACTCAATGGCATACCCTGCTCGTCTCCGAATTGCCTATGATGACAAAGTGGTCTTCTTGCATAGCCCGGCGAGAGAGTGGCTCCAGATGCATCCTCCGGTGGCTTGAGTGACTCTTCAGCATTCACCTGTGGGCCCTTCGAGAATGCTCCGTTGATCAGCCTGACATTCTTCACATGATGAACGTTACTGGGTGATATGTTGTATATTTTATGATGTTATACCGTACCTTATGTCGCTATATCTACCATTGGCTACTCAGGTCAGTTGATCCAGAGGGGGATCTCTCTCCTTTCTATATATTGTTCTCATCTGATTCACTGGTACAAAACAAACAAAAAGACCCAGAACATTTTTCTTATATGCTTACTGATGCCAGGATGGATGCCTGACCAAGACGTAGTCGAGTATTCCCCAATCTAATTTTTCTACCCCAAATGTCTGCCCTACCTATGGTTCTTGGTGGGGACATTTCTGGGTTCTTTTCCTCGGTTACTTTGTTATGTTTGATAGTTGTTCATGTGTATGTCTATGCCACTGACTCTGATAACTCTGTCCATACCTTTTTCTGCTCATCCATTGTATGCTGCTGTACTGCCCAGGACTGGCAATTGATCCTTGATGACGGGCCTCGGGGTTCCCTCATATTAGGCGATCCCGTCCCCCCCTAATCTGTTTACAGGAGATTCACCTCATTAGTGAAAGATCTAGTTACCTTAGGAAACCTTGGATACAATGGGCGTGCCACTCCTTTCACACTTTTTATTCTAGAGGGGTTTCCCTGCTGATACATCGCACTGTACGATGGAATCCAATACAGACGCGAAGAGACCCAGCTGGAGATTTCGTTTTTGTTTATGCTGAAATAGACACGAAGCCATATGTTATTCTGTGTATATATAATCCACCACAGGCTAACACCTCCGTCCTTCAGGCAGCTATTGCTTTTGTACATCAAATTAGGTAATGTCTCCGGCTATAGACCGTTTCTCACAAGATCCCGCCCATAATTTAACACCCACTACTCCTTTGTGTCAGCTGATAGAAGGTTTGGCCTGGATTGATCTATGAAGACATTGTCACCCACAGGTTCTGGAATACACTTGTCATTCTCCTGGGAGACAGGCTCTCTCCAGGATTGATCTATGAAGACATTGTCACCCACAGGTTCTGGAATACACTTGTCATTCTCCTGGGAGACAGGCTCTCTCCAGGATTGATCTATGAAGACATTGTCACCCACAGGTTCTGGAATACACTTGTCATTCTCCTGGGAGACAGGCTCTCTCCAGGATTGATCTATGAAGACATTGTCACCCACAGGTTCTGGAATACACTTGTCATTCTCCTGGGAGACAGGCTCTCTCCAGGATTATCTATGAAGAAATTGTCACCCACAGGTTCTGGAATACACTTGTCATTCTCCTGGGAGACAGGCTCTCTCCAGGATTGATCTATGAAGACATTGTCACCCACAGGTTCTGGAATACACTTGTCATTCTCCTGGGAGATAGGCTCTCTCCAGGATTGATCTATGAAGACATTGTCACCCACAGGTTCTGGAATACACTTGTCATTCTCCTGGGAGACAGGCTCTCTCCAGGATTGATCTATGAAGACATTGTCACCCACAGGTTCTGGAATACACTTGTCATTCTCCTGGGAGACAGGCTCTCTCCAGGATTGATCTATGAAGACATTGTCACCCACAGGTTCTGGAATACACTTGTCATTCTCCTGGGAGACAGGCTCTCTCCAGGATTGATCTATGAAGACATTGTCACCCACAGGTTCTGGAATACACTTGTCATTCTCCTGGGAGACAGGCTCTCTCCAGGATTGATCTATGAAGACATTGTCACCCACAGGTTCTGGAATACACTTGTCATTCTCCTGGGAGACAGGCTCTCTCCAGGATTGATCTATGAAGACATTGTCACCCACAGGTTCTGGAATACACTTGTCATTCTCCCGGGAGACAGGCTCTCTCCAGGATTGATCTATGAAGACATTGTCACTCACAGGTTCTGGAATACACTTGTCATTCTCCTGGGAGACAGGCTCTCTCCAGGATTGATCTATGAAGACATTGTCACCCACAGGTTCTGGAATACACTTGTCATTCTCCTGGGAGACAGGCTCTCTCCAGGATTGATCTATGAAGACATTGTCACCCACAGGTTCTGGAATACACTTGTCATTCTCCCGGGAGACAGGCCCTCTCCAGGATTGATCTATGAAGACATTGTCACCCACAGGTTCTGGAATACACTTGTCATTCTCCTGGGAGACAGGCTCTCTCCAGGATTGATCTATGAAGACATTGTCACCCACAGGTTCTGGAATACACTTGTCATTCTCCTGGGAGACAGACTCTCTCCAGGATTGATCTATGAAGACATTGTCACCCACAGGTTCTGGAATACACTTGTCATTCTCCTGGGAGACAGGCTCTCTCCAGGATTGATCTATGAAGACATTGTCACCCACAGGTTCTGGAATACACTTGTCATTCTCCTGGGAGACAGACTCTCTCCAGGATTGATCTATGAAGACATTGTCACCCACAGGTTCTGGAATACACTTGTCATTCTCCTGGGAGACAGGCTCTCTCCAGGATTGATCTATGAAGACATTGTCACCCACAGGTTCTGGAATACACTTGTCATTCTCCTGGGAGATAGGCTCTCTCCAGGATTGATCTATGAAGACATTGTCACCCACAGGTTCTGGAATACACTTGTCATTCTCCTGGGAGACAGACTCTCTCCAGGATTGATCTATGAAGACATTGTCACCCACAGGTTCTGGCATACACTTGTCATTATCCTGGGAGACAGGCTCTCTCCAGGATTGATCTATGAAGATATTGTCACCCACAGGTTCTGGAATACACTTGTCATTCTCCTGGGAGACAGGCTCTCTCCAGGATTGATCTATGAAGACATTGTCACCCACAGGTTCTGGAATACACTTGTCATTCTCCTGGGAGACAGGCTCTCTCCAGGATTGATCTATGAAGACATTGTCACCCACAGGTTAAGGAATACACTTGTCATTCTCCTGGGAGACAGACTCTCTCCAGGATTGATCTATGAAGACATTGTCACCCACAGGTTCTGGAATACACTTGTCATTCTCCTGGGAGACAGGCTCTCTCCAGGATTGATCTATGAAGACATTGTCACCCACAGGTTCTGGAATACACTTGTCATTCTCCTGGGAGACAGGCTCTCTCCAGGATTGATCTTTGAAGACATTGTCACCCACAGGTTCTGGAATACACTTGTCATTCTCCTGGGAGACAGGCTCTCTCCAGGATTGATCTATGAAGACATTGTCACTCACAGGTTCTGGAATACACTTGTCATTCTCCTGGGAGACAGGTTCTCTCCAGGATTGATTATGATTTTGGTTCTCCTGCCTTATCTCTTTATGTGTCCTCCATATCACTCTCTTCCAGGGGGATTTCGGACCACAGTGCGATACTGGTCAGGTCGGAATTTCCTGGACAGCGATTGTTACCTACTTGGAAGTTGCATCCTTTCTGGTTGACACTTATTGGACCCTCTGATCGCATCCCAGACCAAATTATACAATGTTTACAAGTACATGATGCACCTATTTCTCATACCCTGAAGTGGGATACCTTTAAGGCGTACTTGCGTGGTTGTTTGCGATCTACAATTTCTTGTATTATAAAGTCCACGGCTCACTCTGAGAGGAAGGCGGGGGAATGTGTGGCCTCCGCAGAGTTGCTGTATATTTCGGATCCCACGGACGCACACAAGGCTAGTTGGTTACATTTCACTCGTTTATATAAACATGTGCTTCACCTTAAGACTAAGCGCAAATTGTTTTATTACACGTCAATATTATTTTGAGATGGAGAATCAATCCAGTCAGTTATTGGCCCACTTAATTAGACACAATAACACCCCAATTCAGGATAATGAGGGTGGTCTATTAACAGAGGGGGATGCCATTGCTACCAGATTTAGAAAGGACTATACCATTTTATATAGTTCCACCTCTAATCATACCATCGCAGACGTTGTAGTTTATCTGAGGGATCTGACTTTTCCTACTCTCTCTTCATCGCAGGTTACATTGCTTGACTCCCCTATGATGATGGCGGAACTTCAAGAGGCTATTCAGGAAATGTCTCTCTATAAATCCCCAGGTCCTGATGGGCTCCCTATTGAAGGTTATAGGAGGTATCGGGAACATATGGGCCCCATGTTGTTAGATACTCTTAACCAGGCTTTACTCAGCCACTCACTTCCCTCTACATTTGATGATGCTTCTATCATTGTGCTACTGAAGCCGGATAAAGACCCTGTTGATTGTGGTTCTTATAGACCAATTTCCCTAGTTAACGTGGACTATAAAATCCTACCTAAGATCCTGGCAAAGCGACTGAATCAAGTTGTTCTCACAATGATTCACCCTGACCAAACTGAATTCATGCGCGGTAAATCTACATCTATAAACATTACACGTGTACAGACACTTATGCAGATGGGTAGAATGCGTCATTTGCCTTGGGCTGTCGCTTCATTAGATACTATGAAGGCGTTCGACTCTGTTGAGTGCTCCTTCCTTCTGGCCGGCCTTCACAGCTTTGGTCCTACATTTATCTCATGGATCCAACTTCTCTATAAATCCCTTATGGCTATTGTGGTGGTCAATGGCATCCCCTCTGATTCTTCTCCTCTGGCACGGGGTACGCGGCAGGGATGTCCCCTCTCACCGCTTTTATTTGCTATTGCCATTGAAGCTATAGCTATTAGATTGAGATCCACCCCTATGGTAACTGGTGTGCAGTGGGAGGGAGGGTCTGCTGTGGTGGGCCTGTACGCTGACGAGAAGGTCCTTTTCCTGCGCAGCCCTCATGAGTCTTTTGGTCACGCTGTCCGCTTGCTAGATGCCTTTTTGCCATTTTCTGGGCTTAGGGTTAATTGGCAGAAGTGCCCCACTTCCTACATGATGTGATCGGCGCTGTAATGTCGGTGACAGTAATGCTTTATATTTAGAAAAACGATCTATATTTACCACGTTAGGAGCGATTTTACATTTATGCTAATGAGTTTCTTAATGCCCAAGTGGGCGTGTTTTTACTTTAGAGCAAGTGGGCGTTGTACAGAGGAGTGTATCACGCTGACCAATCAGTGACCAATCAGCGTCATGCACTCCTCTCCATTCATTTAGTCAGTGCATAGTGACACTGCGTTGTTCACGATCTGCTGTCTTATACTGACACATTAACGTTACTGTAGTGTTTAGACAGTGAATAGACATTCCTTCCAGCCAGGACGCGATGTCTATTCACAATCCCGACACTTCGGTAACGTTTACAGCAGAGCAAAGCGTAATCTCCCTGTAACCGATCATTAACAGCGAGATCTCGCGAGATTACACTTTGCTCTGCTGTAAGTACCACAGAAACGTTACCGAAGTGTCGGGATTGTGAATAGACATGGCGTCCTGGCTGGAAGGAATGTCTATTCACTGTCTAAACACTTCAGTAACGTTAATGTGTAAGTGACTGAGCCCAGGCTAAGTGTAGAATCCCCAGTCAGAGGGTTGCCGACGCTCTGGCCGGGTATTCCGCTCCCGGAGGAGTGAATGGCAGAGCAGGGAGCGGAGAGTTTCCTGCTCCGCCACAGTATTCAGTAGTACCTGCGTCCTGAGGATGCAAATACAATTGAAAATGGCCGGGACAGTTATTTGCCGGGACTGTCTCTGTAAATTTGGGACAGTCCCGGCAAATTCAGGACTGTTGGCCACTATGAGAATATGGCGACACTAAATAACATTGTTTTCTAACAAAAAGTTATTTCTATGTAAATATCGCACATCATGAAAAAAACCATAGAAATTTGGTATCGTCCGGCAGAATGTAATCCTCGCACCGCGGGACCGGCAGAAAAATAAACAAGAAATAGATCTGAGGGAACAACTAAACCCGTCCTGGTGATTAAGGGGTTAACCTGCGGTGCGGATTATAGACACGCAGGATATCGCATTTATACCGCGGATTCGCTGCGCATTTGTTGCAGAATTTCCCCATTAAGTGAAATGGAAAGTCAAGTTCTGCAACAACCGCCATTGTTCCCAGAATCCTCTGCGGCTCCACCGCGTGTTCACAGCAACGCTGCAGGTTACACATATATAAAAAAGAAGGCGTCATGTGACCCCTGCAGCCAATCACAGGCCGGAGAGGTCACATGTCATTATAGGGGTCACCTGGACACAGCCGGAAGAGCAGGGACGTGTTGCTATGGTAACGCTGGGAGAGGTGGGGATCGGCCTTGTTGTATTTCTGGAGTAGATATTCGGGGGGATTATACGTCCACCATTTGGGGTGAATATTCGGGGTGATTTCCTTGCGTGTTGTGGGTCGTATTCGCTACGTGTGAACATTCCCTTAAACCGCACGGTGAACGACATTAACAAGAAATGTATAAAAGTCAGTGAATAAGTTGTAAGTCCCGAATATTATGTCATTACAAAACACGACTCGTCCCACAAACCATCCGACCACTACAAAGACCAGAAATAACCACTTACCCCAAAGAGGCCGGCACTGGAGGGGTTAAATCCGGGCTAGGAGTCCAGTGGGCGGAGTCACTCAATGGTTGATAACAGAGAGAACACCCGACCAGCGCTGCTCTCTACCTCATCACGTAACAGCTGAAGGACCTGTGATGACGTCACCACCAAGTGACAGGAAAAGGCGGAGCTTATTAGTGGAGAGAGGCGGAAGTGGAAGGACCTGGGATATCAAGGTCACGTGACCGTGGAATCAGGGGGGGGGTTTAGAAGTGTGAGCGATGTATGAAGGACCTGTGTGATGATCAAGTAACATGAGGGGACCTGAACATCATATGAGCGATGAAGGAGTGATCGGTGCTAAACAGTGCAAAATATAATGTGTTGTGGTAAAAGGACCTGTGATGACATCACCACCACGTGACTGGGACGGAAGGGGTGGAGCTTATCATTTGAGAAAAGTGGTGGAGACCTATGAAGCTGATCACGTGACATGTGGGGGGCGGAGCTCTGTGAGTGTTCCGGTCTCCTGTGCTATGGTGAGAAGAATTCATGCTTACGTCAAATGAGGGGCGGGGCTATGCCTCCTCTCCAGTTAGACTCCGCCTATCTTGTTGTCCCGTTCACATGGTGGTGACGTCATCAGAGGTCCTTTCCATGTATGATGTAGAGAGCAGCGCTGATCGGGTGTACATGACTTCCGGTCACCGCTGTTGTTTAGTGTTCTCTCTGTTATCAGTCAGGAGGTTTCCCATGATGCAGTAGTAAGGTTACATGAGGTCATTTCTGTCCGGTTTTGGTGCGTTTTTGTCTGGCACAGTGTTGGTAATTATTATTATTTATTTTAAGTGGTGTAAATATAAAATACAGGAGGGATTAACCCCTTGGTGACATCAGATCTATAGTATTATGCTGTACGTGCGCCGTCACACTAGAAGGAGCGGAGCCTGCACCGTACACGACTACTGACAGCCGCCGGCAACCGCCAAGATCAGAGACAGCGCAATCCCGGCCGCTTAACCCCTCGTGATTAATAGCGACCGCGGCATCTGATCAGTTATAGATCGCGGCTTCCTCTGTCCTCCGAAGAGACTGCGCGATGCCGACCGGTTATATAAAACCCCCCCACACCGCGCAATTACCGGAAATATAAACCCCCTCACACCGCGCAATCACCGGAAATATAAACCCCTCACACCGCGCAATCAGCGGAAATATAAACCCCCCACACCGCGCAATCACCGGAAATATAAAACCCCTCACACCGCACAATCACCGGAAATATAAACCCCCCACACCGCGCAATCACCGGAAATATAAACCCCTCACACCGCGCAATCACCGGAAATATAAACCCCCTCACACCGCGCAATCACCGGAAATATAAACCCCCCACACCGCGCAATCACCGGAAATATAAACCCCTCACACCGCGCAATCACCGGAAATATAAAACCCCTCACACCGCGCAATCACCGGAAATATAAAACCCCTCACACCGCACAATCACCGGAAATATAAACCCCCTCACACCGCGCAATCACCGGAAATATAAACCCCCCACACCGCGCAATCACCGGAAATATAAACCCCCTCACACTGCGCAATCACCGGAAATATAAACCCCTCACACCGCGCAATCACCGGAAATATAAACCCCTCACACCGCGCAATCACCGGAAATATAAACCCCTCACACCGCGCAATCACCGGAAATATAAACCCCTCACACCGCGCAATCACCGGAAATATAAACCCCCTCACACCGCGCAATCACCGAAAATATAAACCCCCCACACCGCGCAATCACCGGAAATATAAACCCCTCACACCGCGCAATCACCGGAAATATAAAACCCCTCACACCGCGCAATCACCGGAAATATAAAACCCCTCACACCGCACAATCACCGGAAATATAAACCCCCTCACACCGCGCAATCACCGAAAATATAAACCCCCCACACCGCGCAATCACCGGAAATATAAACCCCCCACACCGCGCAATCACCGGAAATATAAACCCCTCCCACCGCGCAATCACCGGAAATATAAACCCCTCACACCGCGCAATCACTGGAAATATAAAACCCCTCACACCGCGCAATCACCGGAAATATGACCCCTCACACCGCGCAATCACCGGAAATATAAACCCCTCACACCGCGCAATCACCGGAAATATAAACCCCCTCACACCGCGCAATCACCGAAAATATAAACCCCCCACACCGCGCAATCACCGGAAATATAAACCCCTCACACCGCGCAATCACCGAAAATATAAAACCCCTCACACCGCGCAATCACCGGAAATATAAACCCCTCACACCGCGCAATCACCGGAAATATAAACCCCTCACACCGCGCAATCACCGGAAATATAAACCTCTCACACCGCGCAATCACCGGAAATATAAACCCCTCACACCGCGCAATCACCGGAAATATAAACCCCTCACACCGCGCAATCACCGGAAATATAAAACCCCTCACACCGCGCAATCACCGGAAATATAAACCCCCCACACCGCGCAATCACCGAAAATATAAACCCCCCACACCGCGCAATCACTGGAAATATAAACCCCTCACACCGCGCAATCACCGGAAATATAAACCCCTCACACCGCGCAATCACCGGAAATATAAACCCCCCACACCGCGCAATCACCGGAAATATAAACCCCTCACACCGCGCAATCACCGGAAATATAAACCCCTCACACCGCGCAATCACCGGAAATATAAACCCCTCACACCGCGCAATCACCGGAAATATAAAACCCCTCACACCGCGCAATCACCGGAAATATAAACCCCTCACACCGCGCAATCACCGGAAATATAAAACTCCTCTCACCGCGCAATCACTGGAAATATAAACCCCTCACACCGCGCAATCACCGGAAATATAAACCCCCTCACACCGCGCAATCACCGGAAATATAAACCCCCCACACCGCGCAATCACCGGAAATATAAACCCCCTCACACCGCGCAATCACCGAAAATATAAACCCCTCACACCGCGCAATCACCGGAAATATAAACCCCTCACACCGCGCAATCACCGGAAATATAAACCCCTCACACCGCGCAATCACCGGAAATATAAACCCCTCACACCGCGCAATCACCGGAAATATAAAACGCCTCACACCGCGCAATCACCGGAAATATAAACCCCTCACACCGCGCAATCACCGGAAATATAAACCCCTCACACCGCGCAATCACCGGAAATATAAACCCCTCACACCGCACAATCACCGGAAATATAAACCCCCCACACCGCGCAATCACCGGAAATATAAACCCCCTCACACCGCGCAATCACCGAAAATATAAACCCCTCACACCGCGCAATCACAGGAAATATAAACCCCCTCACACCGCGCAATCACCGGAAATATAAATCCCCTCACACCGCGCAATCACCGGAAATATAAACCCCCCCACACCGCGCAATCACCAGAAATATAAACCCCTCACACCGCGCAATCACAGGAAATATAACTCCTCACACCGCGCAATCACCGGAAATATAAACCCCTCACACCGCGCAATCACCGGAAATATAAACCCCTCACACCGCGCAATCACCGGAAATATAAAACCCCTCACACAGCGCAATCACCGGAAATATAAAACCCTTCACACCGCGCAATCACCGGAAATATAAACCCCTCACACCGCGCAATCACCGGAAATATAAACCCCCTCACACCGCGCAATCACCGGAAATATAAACCCCCTCACACCGTGCAATCACCAGAAATATAAACCCCTCACACCGCGCAATCACCGGAAATATAAAACCCCTCACACCGTGCAATTACCGGAAATATAAAACCCCCCCACACCGTGCAATCACCGGAAATATAAACCCCTCACACCGCGCAATCACCGAAAATATAAAACCTGTCACACCGCGCAATCACCGGAAATATAAACCCCTCACACCGCGCAATCACCGGAAATATAAAACCCCTCACCGCGCAATCACCGGAAATATAAACCCCCCCCCACACCGCGCAATCACCGGAAATATAAACCCCTCACACCGCGCAATCACCGGAAATATAAACCCCCCACACCGCGCAATCACCGGAAATATAAACCCCTCACACCGCGCAATTACCGGAAATATAAACCCCCCACACCGCGCAATCACCGGAAATATAAACCCCTCACACCACGCAATCACCGGAAATATAAACCCCTCACACTGCGCAATCACCGGAAATATAAACCCCCCCCCACACTGCGCAATCACCGGAAATATAAACCCCTCACACCGCGCAATCACCGGAAATATAAACCCCTCACACCGCGCAATCACCGGAAATATAAACCCCCCACACCGCGCAATCACCGGAAATATAAACCCCCTCACACCGCGCAATCACCGGAAATATAAAACCCCTCACACCGCGCAATCACCGGAAATATAAACCCCTCACACCGCGCAATCACCGGAAATATAAACCCCTCACACCGCACAATCACCGGAAATATAAACCTCACACCGCGCAATCACCGGAAATATAAACCCCCCACACCGCACAATCACCGGAAATATAAACCCCTCGCACCGCGCAATCACCGGAAATATAACCCCCCCCACACCGTGCAATCACCGGAAATATAAAACCCCTCACACCGCGCAATCACCGGAAATATAAACCCCTCACACCGCGCAATCACCGGAAATATAAAACCCCTCACACCGCGCAATCACCAGAAATATAAAACCTGTCACACCGCGCAATCACCGGAAATATAAACCCCTCACACCGCGCAATCACCGGAAATATAAACCCCCCCACACCGCGCAATCACTGGAAATATAAACCCCTCACACCGCGCAATCACCGGAAATATAAACCCCTCACACCGCGCAATCACCGGAAATATAAAACCCCTCACACCGCGCAATCACCGGAAATATAAAACCCCCCACACCGCGCAATCACCGGAAATATAAAACCCCTCACACCGCGCAATCACCGGAAATATAAAACCCCTCACACCGCGCAATCACCGGAAATATAAACCCCTCACACCGCGCAATCACCGGAAATATAAAACCGCTCACACCGCGCAATCACCGGAAATATAAACCCCCTCACACCGCGCAATCACCAGAAATATAAAACCCCCACACCGCGCAATCACCGGAAATATAAACCCCTCACACCGCGCAATCACCGGAAATATAAAACCCCTCACACCGCGCAATCACCGGAAATATAAACCCCTCACACCGCGCAATCACCGGAAATATAAAACCCCTCACACCGCGCAATCACCGGAAATATAAAACCCCTCACACCGCGCAATCACCGGAAATATAAAACCCCTCACACAGCACAATCACCGGAAATATAAAACCCCCCCACACCGCACAATCACCGGAAATATAAACCCCCCCCCCACACCGCGCAATCACCGGAAATATAAAACCCTTCACACCGCGCAATCACCGGAAATATAAACCCCTCACACCGCGCAATCACCGGAAATATAAACCCCCTCACAACGCACAATCACCGGAAATATAAAACCCCTCACACCGCGCAATCACCGGAAATATAAACCCCCTCACACCGTGCAATCACCAGAAATATAAACCCCTCACACCGCGCAATCACCGGAAATATAAAACCCCTCACACCGTGCAATTACCGGAAATATAAAACCCCCCCACACCGTGCAATCACCGGAAATATAAACCCCTCACACCGCGCAATCACCGAAAATATAAAACCTGTCACACCGCGCAATCACCGGAAATATAAACCCCTCACACCGCGCAATCACCGGAAATATAAAACCCCTCACCGCGCAATCACCGGAAATATAACCCCCCCCCCACACCGCGCAATCACCGGAAATATAAAACCCCTCACACCGCGCAATCACCGGAAATATAAAACCCCTCACACCGCGCAATCACCGGAAATATAAACCCCTCACACCGCGCAATCACCGGAAATATAAAACCGCTCACACCGCGCAATCACCGGAAATATAAACCCCCTCACACCGCACAATCACCGGAAATATAAACCCCTCACACCGCGCAATCACCGGAAATATAAACCCCCCTCACACAGCGCAATCACCGGAAATATAAAACCCTCACACCCCGCAATCATCAGAAATATAAAACCCCCCACACCGCGCAATCACCGGAAATATAAAACCCCTCACACCGCGCAATCACCGGAAATATAAACCCCTCACACCGCGCAATCACCGGAAATATAAAACCCCCTCACACAGCGCAATCACCGGAAATATAAAACCCTCACACCCCGCAATCATCAGAAATATAAAACCCCCCACACCGCGCAATCACCGGAAATATAAAACCCCTCACACCGCGCAATCACCGGAAATATAAACCCCTCACACCGCGCAATCACCGGAAATATAAAACCCCTCACACCGCGCAATCACCGGAAATATAAAACCCCTCACACCGCGCAATCACCGGAAATATAAAACCCCTCACACCGCGCAATCACCGGAAACATAAACCCCCTCACACCGCGCAATCACCGGAAATATAAACCCCGTCACACCACGCAATCACCGGAAATATGACCCCTCACACCGCGCAATCACCGGAAATATAAACCCCTCACACCCCGCAATCACCGGAAATATAAACCCCCTCACACCACGCAATCACCGGAAATATGACCCCTCACACCGCGCAATCACCGGAAATATAAACTCCCTCACACCGCGCAATTACCGGAAATATAAACCCCTCACACCGCGCAATCACCGGAAATATAAACCCCTCACACCGCGCAATCACCGGAAATATAAACCCCCCCCCCCACACCGTGCAATCACCGGAAATATAAACCCCTCACACCGCGCAATCACCGGAAATATAAACCCCCCCCACACCGCGCAATCACCGGAAATATAAACCCTTCACACCGCGCAATCACCGGAAATATAAACCCCCCCCACACCGCGCAATCACCGGAAATATAAACCCCTTACACCGCGCAATCACCGGAAATATAAACCCCTCACACCGCGCAATCACCGGAAATATAACCCCCCCCCCCACACCGCGCAATCACCGGAAATATAAACCCCCTCACACCGCGCAATCACCGGAAATATAAAACCCCCACACCGCGCAATCACCGGAAATATAAACCCCTTACACCGCGCAATCACCTGAAATATAAAACACCTCACACCGCGCAATCACCGGAAATATAAAACCCCCCACACCGCGCAATCACCGGAAATATAAACCCCTCACACCGCACAATCACCGGAAATATAAACCTCACACCGCGCAATCACCGGAAATATAAACCCCCTCACACCGCGCAATCCTGGAAATATAAACCCCTCACACCGCGCAATCACCGGAAATATAAACCCCTCACACCGCGCAATCACCGGAAATATAAACCCCTCACACCGCGCAATCACCGGAAATATAAAACCCCCCACACCGCGCAATCACCGGAAATATAAACCCCTCACACCGCGCAATCATCAGAAATATAAAACCCCTCACACCGCGCAATCACCGGAAATATAAACCCCCTCACACCTCGCAATCACCGGAAATATAAAACCCCCCACACCGCGCAATCACCGGAAATATAACCCCCCCCCCACACCGCGTAATCACCGGAAATATAAACCCCCTCACACCGCGAATCACCGGAAATATAAACCCCTCACACCGCGCAATCACCGGAAATATAAAACCCCTCACACCGCGCAATCACCGGAAATATGAACCCCCTCACACCACGAATCACCGGAAATATAAACCCCTCACACCGCGCAATCACCGGAAATATAAACCCCCCACACCGCGCAATCACCGGAAATATAAACCCCTCACACTGCGCAATCACCGGAAATATAAACCCCTCACACCGCGCAATCACCGGAAATATAAAACCCCTCACACCGCGCAATCACCAGAAATATAAAACCCCTCACACCGCGCAATCACCGGAAATATAAAACCCCTCACACCGCGCAATCACCGGAAATATAAACCCCTCACACCGCGCAATCACCGGAAATATAAACCCCTCACACCGCGCAATCACCGAAAATATAAACCCATCACACCGCGCAATCACCGGAAATATAAACCCCCCCACACCGCGCAATCACCGGAAATATAAACCCCTCACACCGCGCAATCACCGGAAATATAAAACCCCTCACACCGCGCAATCACCAGAAATATAAAACCTCTCACACCGCGCAATCACCGGAAATATAATCCACTCACACCGCGCAATCACCGTAAATATAAACCCCTCACACCGCGCAATCACCGGAAATATAAACCCCTCACACCGCGCAATCACCGGAAATATAAACTCCCTCACACCGCGCAATCACCGGAAATATAAACCCCTCACACCGCGCAATCACCGGAAATATAAACCCCTCACACCGCGCAATCACCGGAAATATAAACTCCCTCACACCGCGCAATCACCGGAAATATAAACTCCCTCACACCGCGCAATCACCGGAAATATAAAACCCCCTCACACAGCGCAATCACCGGAAATATAAAACCCCTCACACCGCGCAATCACCGGAAATATAAAACACAACACACCGTGCAATTACCGGAAATATAAAACCCCTCACACCGCGCAATCACCGGAAATATAAAACCCCTCACACCGCGCAATCACCGGAAATATAAACCCCCCACACCGCGCAATCACCGGAAATATAAAACCCCTCACACCGCGCAATCACCGGAAATATAAACCCCCTCACACCGTGCAATCACCAGAAATATAAACCCCTCACACCGCGCAATCACCGGAAATATAAAACCCCTCACACCGTGCAATTACCGGAAATATAAAACCCCCCCACACCGTGCAATCACCGGAAATATAAACCCCTCACACCGCGCAATCACCGAAAATATAAAACCTGTCACACCGCGCAATCACCGGAAATATAAACCACCCCTCACACCGCGCAATCACCGGAAATATAAAACCCTTCACACCGCGCAATCACCGGAAATATAAAACCCCTCACACCGCGCAATCACCGGAAATATAAACCCCCTCACACCGCGCAATCACCGGAAATATAAAACCCCTCACACCGCGCAATCACCGGAAATATAAACCCCCCACACCGCGCAATCACCGGAAATATAAAACCCCTCACACCGCGCAATCACCGGAAATATAAACCCCCTCACACCGCACAATCACCGGAAATATAAACCACCCACACCGCGCAATCACCGGAAATATAAACCCCTCACACCGCGCAATCACCGGAAATATAACCCCCTCACACCGCGCAATCACCGGAAATATAAACCCCTCACACCGCGCAATCACCGGAAATATAAAACCCCTCACACCGCGCAATCACCGGAAATATAAAACCCCTCACACCGCGCAATCACCGGAAATATAAAACCCCCCACACCGCGCAATCACCGGAAATATAAAACCCCCCACACCGCGCAATCACCGGAAATATAAACCCCCCCACACTGCGCAATCACCGGAAATATAAACCGCTCAGACCGCGCAATCACCGGAAATATAAACCCCCCCACACCGCGCAATCACCGGAAATATAAACCCCTCACACCGCGCAATCACCGGAAATATAAAACCACACACACCGCGCAATCACAGGAAATATAAAACCCCTCACACCGCGCAATCACCAGAAATATAAAACCCCTCACACCGCGCAATCACCGGAAATATAAACCCCTCACACCGCGCAATCACCGGAAATATAAAACCACACACACCGCGCAATCACAGGAAATATAAAACCCCTCACACCGCGCAATCACCAGAAATATAAACCCCTCACACCGCGCAATCACCGGAAATATAAAACCCTCCACACCGCGCAATCACCGGAAATATAAAACCCCCACACCGCGCAATCACCGGAAATATAAAACCCCTCACACCGCGCAATGACAGGAAATATAACCCCTCACAACGCGCAATCACCGGAAACATAAACCCCCTCACACCGCGCAATCACCGGAAATATAAACCCCCCACACCGCGCAATCACCGGAAATATAAAACCACACACACCGCGCAATCACAGGAAATATAAAACCCCTCACACCGCGCAATCACCAGAAATATAAACCCCTCACACCGCGCAATCACCGGAAATATAAAACCCTCCACACCGCGCAATCACCGGAAATATAAAACCCCCACACCGCGCAATCACCGGAAATATAAAACCCCTCACACCGCGCAATGACAGGAAATATAACCCCTCACAACGCGCAATCACCGGAAATATAAAACCTTCACACCGCGCAATCACCGGAAACATAAACCCCCTCACACCGCGCAATCACCGGAAATATAAACCCCCCACACCGCGCAATCACCGGAAATATAAAACCCCCCACACACCGCGCAATCACCAGAAATATAAAACCCCCCCACACCGCGCAATCACCGGAAATATAACACCCCTCACACCGCGCAATCACCGGAAATATAACCCCCTCACACCGCGTAATCACCGGAAATCTAAAACCCCTCACACCGCGCAATCACCGGAAATATAAAACCCCTCACACCGCGCAATCACCGGAAATATAAACCCCCCCACACCGCACAATCACCGGAAATATAAACCCCCCCACACCGCACAATCACCGGAAATATAAACCGCTCACACCGCGCAATCACCGGAAATATAAAACCGCTCACACCGCGCAATCACCGGAAATATAAAACCCCTCACACCGCGCAATCACCGGAAATATAAAACCCCTCACACCGCGCAATCACCGGAAATATAAACCCCCCACACCGCGCAATCACCGGAAATATAAAACCCCTCACACCGCGCAATCACCGGAAATATAAACCCCTCACACCGCGCAATCACCGGAAATATAAAACTCCTCACAACGCGCAATCACCGGAAATATAAAACTCCTCACAACGCGCTATCACCAGAAATATAAAACCCCTCACACCGCGCAATCACCGGAAATATAAACCCCTCACACCGCGCAATCACCGGAAATATAAACCCCTCACACCGCGCAATCACCGGAAATATAAAACCCCTCACACCGTGCAATTACCGGAAATATAAAACCCCCCCACACCGTGCAATCACCGGAAATATAAACCCCTCACACCGCGCAATCACCGGAAATATAAAACCCCCCACACCGCGCAATCACCGGAAATATAAAACACTCCACACCGTGCAATCACCGGAAATATAAAAGCCCCCACACCGCGCAATCACCGGAAATATAAAACTCACACCGCGCAATCACCGGAAATATAAACCACCCACACCGCGCAATCACCGGAAATATAAAACACCTCACACCGCGCAATCACCGGAAATATAAACCCCTCACACCGCGCAATCACCGGAAATATAAACCCCTCACACCGCGCAATCACCGGAAATATAAACCCCTCACACCGCTCAATCACCGGAAATATAAAACCCCTCACACCGCGCAATCACCGGAAATATAAACCTCCCCCACACCGCGTAATCACCGGAAATATAAAACTCCCTCACACCGCGCAATCACCGGAATTATAAACCACTCACACCGCGCAATCACCGGAAATATAAACCCCTCACACCGCGCAATCACCGGAAATATAAAACCCCTCACACAGCGCAATCACCGGAAATATGACCCCTCACACCGCGCAATCACCGGAAATATGACACCACACACACCGCGCAATCACAGGAAATATAAAACCCCTCACACCGCGCAATCACCAGAAATATAAAACCCTCACACCGCGCAATCACCGGAAATATAAAACCCTCCACACCGCGCAATCACCGGAAATATAAAACCCCCACACCGCGCAATCACCGGAAATATAAAACCCCTCACACCGCGCAATCACCGGAAATATAAAACCCCTCACACCGCGCAATCACCAGAAATATAAAACCTCTCACACCGCGCAATCACCGGAAATATTAAACCCCCACACCGCGCAATCACCGGAAATATAAAACCCCCACACCGCGCAATCACCGGAAATATAAACCCCCCCACACCGCACAATCACCGGAAATATAAACCCCTCACACCGCGCAATCACCGGAACTATAAAACCCCTCACACGCGCAATCACCAGAAATATAAAACCTCTCACACCGCGCAATCACCGGAAATATAAACCCCTCACACCGCGCAATCACCGGAAATATAAACCCCTCACACCGCGCAATCACCGGAAATATAAACTCCCTCACACCGCGCAATCACCGGAAATATAAACTCCCTCACACCGCGCAATCACCGGAAATATAAAACCCCCTCACACAGCGCAATCACCGGAAATATAAAACCCCTCACACCGCGCAATCACCGGAAATATAAAACACAACACACCGTGCAATTACCGGAAATATAAAACCCCTCACACCGCGCAATCACCGGAAATATAAAACCCCTCACACCGCGCAATCACCGGAAATATAAACCCCCCACACCGCGCAATCACCGGAAATATAAAACCCCTCACACCGCGCAATCACCGGAAATATAAAACCCCTCACACCGCGCAATCACCGGAAATATAAAACCCCCTCACACAGCGCAATCACCGGAAATATAAAACCCCTCACACCGCGCAATCACCGGAAATATAAAACACAACACACCGTGCAATTACCGGAAATATAAAACCCCTCACACCGCGCAATCACCGGAAATATAAAACCCCTCACACCGCGCAATCACCGGAAATATAAAACCCCTCACACCGCGCAATCACCGGAAATATAAAACCCTTCACACCGCGCAATCACCGGAAATATAAAACCCCTCACACCGCGCAATCACCGGAAATATAAACCCCCTCACACCGCGCAATCACCGGAAATATAAAACCCTCACACCGCGCAATCACCAGAAATATAAAACCCCTCACACCGCGCAATCACCGGAAATATAAACCCCTCACACCGCGCAATCACCGGAAATATAAAACCCCTCACACCGCGCAATCACCGGAAATATAAAACCCCTCACACCGCGCAATCACCGGAAATATAAAACCCCTCACACCGCGCAATCACCGGAAACATAAACCCCCTCACACCGCGCAATCACCGGAAATATAAACCCCCTCACACCACGCAATCACCGGAAATATGACCCCTCACACCGCGCAATCACCGGAAATATAAACCCCTCACACCCCGCAATCACCGGAAATATAAACCCCCTCACACCACGCAATCACCGGAAATATGACCCCTCACACCGCGCAATCACCGGAAATATAAACTCCCTCACACCGCGCAATTACCGGAAATATAAACCCCTCACACCGCGCAATCACCGGAAATATAAAACCCCTCACACCGCGCAATCACCGGAAATATAAACCCCTCACACCGCGCAATCACCGGAAATATAAACCCCCCCCCACACCGTGCAATCACCGGAAATATAAACCCCTCACACCGCGCAATCACCGGAAATATAAACCCCCCCCCACACCGCGCAATCACCGGAAATATAAACCCCTCACACCGCGCAATCACCGGAAATATAAACCCCCCCCCCCACACCGCGCAATCACCGGAAATATAAACCCCTTACACCGCGCAATCACCGGAAATATAAACCCCTCACACCGCGCAATCACCGGAAATATAACCCCCCCCCCACACCGCGCAATCACCGGAAATATAAACCCCCTCACACCGCGCAATCACCGGAAATATAAAACCCCCACACCGCGCAATCACCGGAAATATAAACCCCTCACACCGCGCAATCACCTGAAATATAAAACACCTCACACCGCGCAATCACCGGAAATATAAAACCCCCCACACCGCGCAATCACCGGAAATATAAACCCCTCACACCGCACAATCACCGGAAATATAAACCTCACACCGCGCAATCACCGGAAATATAAACCCCCTCACACCGCGCAATCACGGAAATATAAACCCCTCACACCGCGCAATCACCGGAAATATAAACCCCTCACACCGCGCAATCACCGGAAATATAAACCCCTCACACCGCGCAATCACCGGAAATATAAAACCCCCCACACCGCGCAATCACCGGAAATATAAACCCCTCACACCGCGCAATCATTAGAAATATAAAACCCCTCACACCGCGCAATCACCGGAAATATAAACCCCCTCACACCTCGCAATCACCGGAAATATAAAACCCCCCACACCGCGCAATCACCGGAAATAACCCCCCCCCACACCGCGTAATCACCGGAAATATAAACCCCCTCACACCGCGAATCACCGGAAATATAAACCCCTCACACCGCGCAATCACCGGAAATATAAAACCCCTCACACCGCGCAATCACCGGAAATATGAACCCCCTCACACCACGAATCACCGGAAATATAAACCCCTCACACCGCGCAATCACCGGAAATATAAACCCCCCACACCGCGCAATCACCGGAAATATAAACCCCTCACACTGCGCAATCACCGGAAATATAAACCCCTCACACCGCGCAATCACCGGAAATATAAAACCCCTCACACCGCGCAATCACCAGAAATATAAAACCCCTCACACCGCGCAAACACCGGAAATATAAAACCCCTCACACCGCGCAATCACCGGAAATATAAACCCCTCACACCGCGCAATCACCGGAAATATAAACCCCTCACACCGCGCAATCACCGAAAATATAAACCCCTCACACCGCGCAATCACCGGAAATATAAACCCCCCCACACCGCGCAATCACCGGAAATATAAACCCCTCACACCGCGCAATCACCGGAAATATAAAACCCCTCACACCGCGCAATCACCAGAAATATAAAACCTCTCACACCGCGCAATCACCGGAAATATAATCCACTCACACCGCGCAATCACCGTAAATATAAACCCCTCACACCGCGCAATCACCGGAAATATAAACCCCTCACACCGCGCAATCACCGGAAATATAAACTCCCTCACACCGCGCAATCACCGGAAATATAAACCCCTCACACCGCGCAATCACCGGAAATATAAACCCCTCACACCGCGCAATCACCGGAAATATAAACTCCCTCACGCCGCGCAATCACCGGAAATATAAACTCCCTCACACCGCGCAATCACCGGAAATATAAAACCCCCTCACACAGCGCAATCACCTGAAATATAAAACCCCTCACACCGCGCAATCACCGGAAATATAAACCCCCCCACACCGCGCAATCACCGGAAATATAAAACACAACACACCGTGCAATTACCGGAAATATAAAACCCCTCACACCGCGCAATCACCGGAAATATAAAACCCCTCACACCGCGCAATCACCGGAAATATAAACCCCCCACACCGCGCAATCACCGGAAATATAAAACCCCTCACACCGCGCAATCACCGGAAATATAAAACCCCTCACACCGCGCAATCACCGGAAATATAAAACCCCCTCACACAGCGCAATCACCGGAAATATAAAACCCCTCACACCGCGCAATCACCGGAAATATAAAACACAACACACCGTGCAATTACCGGAAATATAAAACCCCTCACACCGCGCAATCACCGGAAATATAAAACCCCTCACACCGCGCAATCACCGGAAATATAAAACCCCTCACACCGCGCAATCACCGGAAATATAAAACCCTTCACACCGCGCAATCACCGGAAATATAAAACCCCTCACACCGCGCAATCACCGGAAATATAAACCCCCTCACACCGCGCAATCACCGGAAATATAAAACCCCTCACACCGCGCAATCACCGGAAATATAAACCCCCCACACCGCGCAATCACCGGAAATATAAAACCCCTCACACCGCGCAATCACCGGAAATATAAACCCCCTCACACCGCACAATCACCGGAAATATAAACCACCCACACCGCGCAATCACCGGAAATATAAACCCCTCACACCGCGCAATCACCGGAAATATAACCCCCTCACACCGCGCAATCACCGGAAATATAAACCCCTCACACCGCGCAATCACCGGAAATATAAAACCCTTCACACCGCGCAATCACCGGAAATATAAAACCCCTCACACCGCGCAATCACCGGAAATATAAAACCCCCCACACCGCGCAATCACCGGAAATATAAAACCCCCCACACCGCGCAATCACCGGAAATATAAACCCCCCCACACTGCGCAATCACCGGAAATATAAACCGCTCAGACCGCGCAATCACCGGAAATATAAACCCCCCCACACCGCGCAATCACCGGAAATATAAACCCCTCACACCGCGCAATCACCGGAAATATAAAACCACACACACCGCGCAATCACAGGAAATATAAAACCCCTCACACCGCGCAATCACCAGAAATATAAAACCCCTCACACCGCGCAATCACCGGAAATATAAACCCCTCACACCGCGCAATCACCGGAAATATAAAACCACACACACCGCGCAATCACAGGAAATATAAAACCCCTCACACCGCGCAATCACCAGAAATATAAACCCCTCACACCGCGCAATCACCGGAAATATAAAACCCTCCACACCGCGCAATCACCGGAAATATAAAACCCCCACACCGCGCAATCACCGGAAATATAAAACCCCTCACACCGCGCAATGACAGGAAATATAACCCCTCACAACGCGCAATCACCGGAAATATAAAACCTTCACACCGCGCAATCACCGGAAACATAAACCCCCTCACACCGCGCAATCACCGGAAATATAAACCCCCCACACCGCGCAATCACCGGAAATATAAAACCCCCCACACACCGCGCAATCACCAGAAATATAAAACCCCCCCACACCGCGCAATCACCGGAAATATAACACCCCTCAAACCGCGCAATCACCGGAAATATAACCCCCTCACACCGCGTAATCACCGGAAATCTAAAACCCCTCACACCGCGCAATCACCGGAAATATAAAACCCCTCACACCGCGCAATCACCGGAAATATAAACCCCCCCACACCGCACAATCACAGGAAATATAAACCCCCCCACACCGCACAATCACCGGAAATATAAACCGCTCACACCGCGCAATCACCGGAAATATAAAACCGCTCACACCGCGCAATCACCGGAAATATAAAACCCCTCACACCGCGCAATCACCGGAAATATAAACCCCCCACACCGCGCAATCACCGGAAATATAAAACCCCTCACACCGCGCAATCACCGGAAATATAAACCCCTCACACCGCGCAATCACCGGAAATATAAAACTCCTCACAACGCGCAATCACCGGAAATATAAAACTCCTCACAACGCGCTATCACCAGAAATATAAAACCCCTCACACCGCGCAATCACCGGAAATATAAACCCCTCACACCGCGCAATCACCGGAAATATAAACCCCTCACACCGCGCAATCACCGGAAATATAAAACCCCTCACACCGTGCAATTACCGGAAATATAAAACCCCCCCACACCGTGCAATCACCGGAAATATAAACCCCTCACACCGCGCAATCACCGGAAATATAACCCCCCCCCCACACCGCGCAATCACCGGAAATATAAACCCCTCACACCGCGCAATCACCGGAAATATAAACCCCCCCCCCACACCGCGCAATCACCGGAAATATAAACCCCTTACACCGCGCAATCACCGGAAATATAAACCCCTCACACCGCGCAATCACCGGAAATATAACCCCCCCCCCACACCGCGCAATCACCGGAAATATAAACCCCCTCACACCGCGCAATCACAGGAAATATAAAACCCCTCACACCGCGCAATCACCAGAAATATAAACCCCTCACACCGCGCAATCACCGGAAATATAAAACCCTCCACACCGCGCAATCACCGGAAATATAAAACCCCCACACCGCGCAATCACCGGAAATATAAAACCCCTCACACCGCGCAATGACAGGAAATATAACCCCTCACAACGCGCAATCACCGGAAACATAAACCCCCTCACACCGCGCAATCACCGGAAATATAAACCCCCCACACCGCGCAATCACCGGAAATATAAAACCACACACACCGCGCAATCACAGGAAATATAAAACCCCTCACACCGCGCAATCACCAGAAATATAAACCCCTCACACCGCGCAATCACCGGAAATATAAAACCCTCCACACCGCGCAATCACCGGAAATATAAAACCCCCACACCGCGCAATCACCGGAAATATAAAACCCCTCACACCGCGCAATGACAGGAAATATAACCCCTCACAACGCGCAATCACCGGAAATATAAAACCTTCACACCGCGCAATCACCGGAAACATAAACCCCCTCACACCGCGCAATCACCGGAAATATAAACCCCCCACACCGCGCAATCACCGGAAATATAAAACCCCCCACACACCGCGCAATCACCAGAAATATAAAACCCCCCCACACCGCGCAATCACCGGAAATATAACACCCCTCACACCGCGCAATCACCGGAAATATAACCCCCTCACACCGCGTAATCACCGGAAATCTAAAACCCCTCACACCGCGCAATCACCGGAAATATAAAACCCCTCACACCGCGCAATCACCGGAAATATAAACCCCCCCACACCGCACAATCACCGGAAATATAAACCCCCCCACACCGCACAATCACCGGAAATATAAACCGCTCACACCGCGCAATCACCGGAAATATAAAACCGCTCACACCGCGCAATCACCGGAAATATAAAACCCCTCACACCGCGCAATCACCGGAAATATAAAACCCCTCACACCGCGCAATCACCGGAAATATAAACCCCCCACACCGCGCAATCACCGGAAATATAAAACCCCTCACACCGCGCAATCACCGGAAATATAAACCCCTCACACCGCGCAATCACCGGAAATATAAAACTCCTCACAACGCGCAATCACCGGAAATATAAAACTCCTCACAACGCGCTATCACCAGAAATATAAAACCCCTCACACCGCGCAATCACCGGAAATATAAACCCCTCACACCGCGCAATCACCGGAAATATAAACCCCTCACACCGCGCAATCACCGGAAATATAAAACCCCTCACACCGTGCAATTACCGGAAATATAAAACCCCCCCACACCGTGCAATCACCGGAAATATAAACCCCTCACACCGCGCAATCACCGGAAATATAAAACCCCCCACACCGCGCAATCACCGGAAATATAAAACACTCCACACCGTGCAATCACCGGAAATATAAAAGCCCCCACACCGCGCAATCACCGGAAATATAAAACTCACACCGCGCAATCACCGGAAATATAAACCACCCACACCGCGCAATCACCGGAAATATAAAACACCTCACACCGCGCAATCACCGGAAATATAAACCCCTCACACCGCGCAATCACCGGAAATATAAACCCCTCACACCGCGCAATCACCGGAAATATAAACCCCTCACACCGCTCAATCACCGGAAATATAAAACCCCTCACACCGCGCAATCACCGGAAATATAAACCTCCCCCACACCGCGTAATCACCGGAAATATAAAACTCCCTCACACCGCGCAATCACCGGAATTATAAACCACTCACACCGCGCAATCACCGGAAATATAAACCCCTCACACCGCGCAATCACCGGAAATATAAAACCCCTCACACAGCGCAATCACCGGAAATATGACCCCTCACACCGCGCAATCACCGGAAATATGACACCACACACACCGCGCAATCACAGGAAATATAAAACCCCTCACACCGCGCAATCACCAGAAATATAAAACCCTCACACCGCGCAATCACCGGAAATATAAAACCCTCCACACCGCGCAATCACCGGAAATATAAAACCCCCACACCGCGCAATCACCGGAAATATAAAACCCCTCACACCGCGCAATCACCGGAAATATAAAACCCCTCACACCGCGCAATCACCAGAAATATAAAACCTCTCACACCGCGCAATCACCGGAAATATTAAACCCCCACACCGCGCAATCACCGGAAATATAAAACCCCCACACCGCGCAATCACCGGAAATATAAACCCCCCCACACCGCACAATCACCGGAAATATAAACCCCTCACACCGCGCAATCACCGGAACTATAAAACCCCCCCCCCCACACCGCGCAATCACCGGAAATATAAACCCCTCACACCGCGCAATCACCGGAAATATAAACCCCTCACACCGCGCAATCACCGGAAATATAAACTCCCTCACACCGCGCAATCACCGGAAATATAAACCCCTCACACCGCGCAATCACCGGAAATATAAACCCCTCACACCGCGCAATCACCGGAAATATAAACTCCCTCACACCGCGCAATCACCGGAAATATAAACTCCCTCACACCGCGCAATCACCGGAAATATAAAACCCCCTCACACAGCGCAATCACCGGAAATATAAAACCCCTCACACCGCGCAATCACCGGAAATATAAAACACAACACACCGTGCAATTACCGGAAATATAAAACCCCTCACACCGCGCAATCACCGGAAATATAAAACCCCTCACACCGCGCAATCACCGCAAATATAAACCCCCCACACCGCGCAATCACCGGAAATATAAAACCCCTCACACCGCGCAATCACCGGAAATATAAAACCCCTCACACCGCGCAATCACCGGAAATATAAAACCCCCTCACACAGCGCAATCACCGGAAATATAAAACCCCTCACACCGCGCAATCACCGGAAATATAAAACACAACACACCGTGCAATTACCGGAAATATAAAACCCCTCACACCGCGCAATCACCGGAAATATAAAACCCCTCACACCGCGCAATCACCGGAAATATAAAACCCCTCACACCGCGCAATCACCGGAAATATAAAACCCTTCACACCGCGCAATCACCGGAAATATAAAACCCCTCACACCGCGCAATCACCGGAAATATAAACCCCCTCACACCGCGCAATCACCGGAAATATAAAACCCTCACACCGCGCAATCACCAGAAATATAAAACCCCTCACACCGCGCAATCACCGGAAATATAAACCCCTCACACCGCGCAATCACCGGAAATATAAAACCCCTCACACCGCGCAATCACCGGAAATATAAAACCCCTCACACCGCGCAATCACCGGAAACATAAACCCCCTCACACCGCGCAATCACCGGAAATATAAACCCCCTCACACCACGCAATCACCGGAAATATGACCCCTCACACCGCGCAATCACCGGAAATATAAACCCCTCACACCCCGCAATCACCGGAAATATAAACCCCCTCACACCACGCAATCACCGGAAATATGACCCCTCACACCGCGCAATCACCGGAAATATAAACTCCCTCACACCGCGCAATTACCGGAAATATAAACCCCTCACACCGCGCAATCACCGGAAATATAAAACCCCTCACACCGCGCAATCACCGGAAATATAAACCCCCCCCCCACACCGTGCAATCACCGGAAATATAAACCCCTCACACCGCGCAATCACCGGAAATATAAACCCCCCCCCCACACCGCGCAATCACCGGAAATATAAACCCCTCACACCGCGCAATCACCGGAAATATAAACCCCCCCCACACCGCGCAATCACCGGAAATATAAACCCCTTACACCGCGCAATCACCGGAAATATAAACCCCTCACACCGCGCAATCACCGGAAATATAACCCCCCCCCCACACCGCGCAATCACCGGAAATATAAACCCCCTCACACCGCGCAATCACCGGAAATATAAAACCCCCACACCGCGCAATCACCGGAAATATAAACCCCTCACACCGCGCAATCACCTGAAATATAAAACACCTCACACCGCGCAATCACCGGAAATATAAAACCCCCCACACCGCACAATCACCGGAAATATAAACCCCTCACACCGCACAATCACCGGAAATATAAACCTCACACCGCGCAATCACCGGAAATATAAACCCCCTCACACCGCGCAATCACGGAAATATAAACCCCTCACACCGCGCAATCACCAGAAATATAAACCCCTCACACCGCGCAATCACCGGAAATATAAACCCCTCACACCACGCAATCACCGGAAATATAAAACCCCCCACACCGCGCAATCACCGGAAATATAAACCCCTCACACCGCGCAATCATTAGAAATATAAAACCCCTCACACCGCGCAATCACCGGAAATATAAACCCCCTCACACCTCGCAATCACCGGAAATATAAAACCCCCCACACCGCGCAATCACCGGAAATAACCCCCCCCCCCCACACCGCGTAATCACCGGAAATATAAACCCCTCACACCGCGCAATCACCGGAAATATAAAACCCCTCACACCGCGCAATCACCGGAAATATGAACCCCCTCACACCACGAATCACCGGAAATATAAACCCCTCACACCGCGCAATCACCGGAAATATAAACCCCCCACACCGCGCAATCACCGGAAATATAAACCCCTCACACTGCGCAATCACCGGAAATATAAACCCCTCACACCGCGCAATCACCGGAAATATAAAACCCCTCACACCGCGCAATCACCAGAAATATAAAACCCCTCACACCGCGCAAACACCGGAAATATAAAACCCCTCACACCGCGCAATCACCGGAAATATAAACCCCTCACACCGCGCAATCACCGGAAATATAAACCCCTCACACCGCGCAATCACCGAAAATATAAACCCCTCACACCGCGCAATCACCGGAAATATAAACCCCCCCACACCGCGCAATCACCGGAAATATAAACCCCTCACACCGCGCAATCACCGGAAATATAAAACCCCTCACACCGCGCAATCACCAGAAATATAAAACCTCTCACACCGCGCAATCACCGGAAATATAATCCACTCACACCGCGCAATCACCGTAAATATAAACCCCTCACACCGCGCAATCACCGGAAATATAAACCCCTCACACCGCGCAATCACCGGAAATATAAACTCCCTCACACCGCGCAATCACCGGAAATATAAACCCCTCACACCGCGCAATCACCGGAAATATAAACCCCTCACACCGCGCAATCACCGGAAATATAAACTCCCTCACACCGCGCAATCACCGGAAATATAAACTCCCTCACACCGCGCAATCACCGGAAATATAAAACCCCCTCACACAGCGCAATCACCTGAAATATAAAACCCCTCACACCGCGCAATCACCGGAAATATAAACCCCCCCACACCGCGCAATCACCGGAAATATAAAACACAACACACCGTGCAATTACCGGAAATATAAAACCCCTCACACCGCGCAATCACCGGAAATATAAAACCCCTCACACCGCGCAATCACCGGAAATATAAACCCCCCACACCGCGCAATCACCGGAAATATAAAACCCCTCACACCGCGCAATCACCGGAAATATAAAACCCCTCACACCGCGCAATCACCGGAAATATAAAACCCCCTCACACAGCGCAATCACCGGAAATATAAAACCCCTCACACCGCGCAATCACCGGAAATATAAAACACAACACACCGTGCAATTACCGGAAATATAAAACCCCTCACACCGCGCAATCACCGGAAATATAAAACCCCTCACACCGCGCAATCACCGGAAATATAAAACCCCTCACACCGCGCAATCACCGGAAATATAAAACCCTTCACACCGCGCAATCACCGGAAATATAAAACCCCTCACACCGCGCAATCACCGGAAATATAAACCCCCTCACACCGCGCAATCACCGGAAATATAAAACCCCTCACACCGCGCAATCACCGGAAATATAAACCCCCCACACCGCGCAATCACCGGAAATATAAAACCCCTCACACCGCGCAATCACCGGAAATATAAACCCCCTCACACCGCACAATCACCGGAAATATAAACCACCCACACCGCGCAATCACCGGAAATATAAACCCCTCACACCGCGCAATCACCGGAAATATAACCCCCTCACACCGCGCAATCACCGGAAATATAAACCCCTCACACCGCGCAATCACCGGAAATATAAAACCCTTCACACCGCGCAATCACCGGAAATATAAAACCCCTCACACCGCGCAATCACCGGAAATATAAAACCCCCCACACCGCGCAATCACCGGAAATATAAAACCCCCCACACCGCGCAATCACCGGAAATATAAACCCCCCCACACTGCGCAATCACCGGAAATATAAACCGCTCAGACCGCGCAATCACCGGAAATATAAACCCCCCCACACCGCGCAATCACCGGAAATATAAACCCCTCACACCGCGCAATCACCGGAAATATAAAACCACACACACCGCGCAATCACAGGAAATATAAAACCCCTCACACCGCGCAATCACCAGAAATATAAAACCCCTCACACCGCGCAATCACCGGAAATATAAACCCCTCACACCGCGCAATCACCGGAAATATAAAACCACACACACCGCGCAATCACAGGAAATATAAAACCCCTCACACCGCGCAATCACCAGAAATATAAACCCCTCACACCGCGCAATCACCGGAAATATAAAACCCTCCACACCGCGCAATCACCGGAAATATAAAACCCCCACACCGCGCAATTACCGGAAATATAAAACCCCTCACACCGCGCAATGACAGGAAATATAACCCCTCACAACGCGCAATCACCGGAAATATAAAACCTTCACACCGCGCAATCACCGGAAACATAAACCCCCTCACACCGCGCAATCACCGGAAATATAAACCCCCCACACCGCGCAATCACCGGAAATATAAAACCCCCCACACACCGCGCAATCACCAGAAATATAAAACCCCCCCACACCGCGCAATCACCGGAAATATAACACCCCTCAAACCGCGCAATCACCGGAAATATAACCCCCTCACACCGCGTAATCACCGGAAATCTAAAACCCCTCACACCGCGCAATCACCGGAAATATAAAACCCCTCACACCGCGCAATCACCGGAAATATAAACCCCCCAACACCGCACAATCACAGGAAATATAAACCCCCCCACACCGCACAATCACCGGAAATATAAACCGCTCACACCGCGCAATCACCGGAAATATAAAACCGCTCACACCGCGCAATCACCGGAAATATAAAACCCCTCACACCGCGCAATCACCGGAAATATAAACCCCCCACACCGCGCAATCACCGGAAATATAAAACCCCTCACACCGCGCAATCACCGGAAATATAAACCCCTCACACCGCGCAATCACCGGAAATATAAAACTCCTCACAACGCGCAATCACCGGAAATATAAAACTCCTCACAACGCGCTATCACCAGAAATATAAAACCCCTCACACCGCGCAATCACCGGAAATATAAACCCCTCACACCGCGCAATCACCGGAAATATAAACCCCTCACACCGCGCAATCACCGGAAATATAAAACCCCTCACACCGTGCAATTACCGGAAATATAAAACCCCCCCACACCGTGCAATCACCGGAAATATAAACCCCTCACACCGCGCAATCACCGGAAATATAACCCCCCCCCCACACCGCGCAATCACCGGAAATATAAACCCCTCACACCGCGCAATCACCGGAAATATAAACCCCCCCCCACACCGCGCAATCACCGGAAATATAAACCCCTTACACCGCGCAATCACCGGAAATATAAACCCCTCACACCGCGCAATCACCGGAAATATAACCCCCCCCCCCACACCGCGCAATCACCGGAAATATAAACCCCCTCACACCGCGCAATCACCGGAAATATAAAACCCCCACACCGCGCAATCACCGGAAATATAAACCCCTCACACCGCGCAATCACCTGAAATATAAAACACCTCACACCGCGCAATCACCGGAAATATAAAACCCCCCACACCGCGCAATCACCGGAAATATAAACCCCTCACACCGCACAATCACCGGAAATATAAACCTCACACCGCGCAATCACCGGAAATATAAACCCCCTCACACCGCGCAATCACGGAAATATAAACCCCTCACACCGCGCAATCACCGGAAATATAAACCCCTCACACCGCGCAATCACCGGAAATATAAACCCCTCACACCGCGCAATCACCGGAAATATAAAACCCCCCACACCGCGCAATCACCGGAAATATAAACCCCTCACACCGCGCAATCATCAGAAATATAAAACCCCTCACACCGCGCAATCACCGCAAATATAAACCCCCTCACACCTCGCAATCACCGGAAATATAAAACCCCCCACACCGCGCAATCACCGGAAATAACCCCCCCCCCCACACCGCGTAATCACCGGAAATATAAACCCCCTCACACCGCGCAATCACCGGAAATATAAAACCCCTCACACCGCGCAATCACCGGAAATATGAACCCCCTCACACCACGAATCACCGGAAATATAAACCCCTCACACCGCGCAATCACCGGAAATATAAACCCCCCACACCGCGCAATCACCGGAAATATAAACCCCTCACACTGCGCAATCACCGGAAATATAAACCCCTCACACCGCGCAATCACCGGAAATATAAAACCCCTCACACCGCGCAATCACCAGAAATATAAAACCCCTCACACCGCGCAATCACCGGAAATATAAAACCCCTCACACCGCGCAATCACCGGAAATATAAACCCCTCACACCGCGCAATCACCGGAAATATAAACCCCTCACACCGCGCAATCACCGAAAATATAAACCCCTCACACCGCGCAATCACCGGAAATATAAACCCCCCCACACCGCGCAATCACCGGAAATATAAACCCCTCACACCGCGCAATCACCGTAAATATAAAACCCCTCACACCGCGCAATCACCGGAAATATAAACCCCTCACACCGCGCAATCACCGGAAATATAAACTCCCTCACACCGCGCAATCACCGGAAATATAAACCCCTCACACCGCGCAATCACCGGAAATATAAACCCCTCACACCGCGCAATCACCGGAAATATAAACTCCCTCACACCGCGCAATCACCGGAAATATAAACTCCTGATGTAGGAAATGGGGCACTTCTGCCAATTAACCCTCAGAAAATGGCAAAAAGGCATCTAGCAAGCGGACAGCGTGACCAAAAGACTCATGAGGGCTGCGCAGGAAAAGGACCTTCTCGTCAGCGTACAGGCCCACCACAGCAGACCCTCCCTCCCACTGCACACCAGTTACCATAGGGGTGGATCTCAATCTAATAGCTATAGCTTCAATGGCAATAGCAAATAAAAGCGGTGAGAGGGGACATCCCTGCCGCGTACCCCGTGCCAGAGGAGAAGAATCAGAGGGGATGCCATTGACCACCACAATAGCCATAGGGGATTTATAGAGAAGTTGGATCCATGAGATAAATGTAGGAGCAAAGCTGTGAAGGCCGGCCAGAAGGAAGGAGCACTCAACAGAGTCGAACGCCTTCATAGTATCTAATGAAGCGACAGCCCAAGGCAAATGACGCATTCTACCCATCTGCATAAGTGTCTGTACACGTGTAATGTTTATAGATGTAGATTTACCGCGCATGAATTCAGTTTGGTCAGGGTGAATAATTGTTAGAACAACTTGATTCAGTCGCTTTGCCAGGATCTTAGGTAGGATTTTATAGTCCACGTTAACTAGGGAAATTGGTCTATAAGAACCTCAATCAACAGGGTCTTTATCCGGCTTCAGTAGCACAATAATAGAAGCATCATCAAATGTAGAGGGAAGTGAGTGGCTGAGTAAAGCCTGGTTAAGAGTATCTAACAACATGGGGCCCATATGTTCCCGATACCTCCTATAACCTTCAATAGGGAGCCCATCAGGACCTGGGGATTTATGGAGAGACATTTCCTGAATAGCCTCTTGAAGTTCCGCCATCATCATAGGGGAGTCAAGCAATGTAACCTGCGATGAAGAGAGAGTAGGAAAAGTCAGATCCCTCAGATAAACTACAACGTCTGCGATGGTATGATTAGAGGTGGAACTATATAAAATGGTATAGTCCTTTCTAAATCTGGTAGCAATGGCATCCCCCTCTGTTAATAGACCACCCTCATTATCCTGAATTGGAGGAGTTATTGTGTCTAATTAAGTGGGCCAATAACTGACTGGATTGATTCTCCATCTCAAAATAATATTGACGTGTAATAAAACAATTTGCGCTTAGTCTTAAGGTGAAGCACATGTTTATATAAACGAGTGAAATGTAACCAACCTGACCAGTATCGCACTGTGGTCCGAAATCCCCCTGGGAGAGAGTGATATGGAGGACACATAAAGCAGGAGAACCAAAAACATAATCAATCCTGGAGAGAGCCTGTCTCCCAGGAGAATGACAAGTGTATTCCAGAACCTGTGGGTGACAATGTCTTCATAGATCAATCCTGGAGAGAGCCTGTCTCCCAGGAGAATGACAAGTGTATTCCAGAACCTGTGGGTGACAATGTCTTCATAGATCAATCCTGGAGAGAGCCTGTCTCCCAGGAGAATGACAAGTGTATTCCAGAACCTGTGGGTGACAATGTCTTCATAGATCAATCCTGGAGAGAGTCTGTCTCCCAGGAGAATGACAAGTGTATTCCAGAACCTGTGGGTGACAATGTCTTCATAGATCAATCCTGGAGAGAGCCTGTCTCCCAGGAGAATGACAAGTGTATTCCAGAACCTGTGGGTGACAATGTCTTCATAGATCAATCCTGGAGAGAACCTGTCTCCCAGGAGAATGACAAGTGTATTCCAGAACCTGTGGGTGACAATGTCTTCATAGATCAATCCTGGAGAGAGCCTGTCTCCCAGGAGAATGACAAGTGTATTCCAGAACCTGTGGGTGACAATGTCTTCATAGATCAATCCTGGAGAGAGCCTGTCTCCCAGGAGAATGACAAGTGTATTCCAGAACCTGTGGGTGACAATGTCTTCATAGATCAATCCTGGAGAGAGCCTGTCTTCCAGGAGAATGACAAGTGTATTCCAGAACCTGTGGGTGACAATGTCTTCATAGATCAATCCTGGAGAGAGCCTGTCTCCCAGGAGAATGACAAGTGTATTCCAGAACCTGTGGGTGACAATGTCTTCATAGATCAATCCTGGAGAGAGCCTGTCTCCCGGGAGAATGACAAGTGTATTCCAGAACCTGTGGGAGACAATGTCTTCATAGATCAATCCTGGAGAGAGCCTGTCTCCCAGGAGAATGACAAGTGTATTCCAGAACCTGTGGGTGACAATGTCTTCATAGATCAATCCTGGAGAGAGCCTGTCTCCCAGGAGAATGACAAGTGTATTCCAGAACCTGTGGGTGACAATGTCTTCATAGATCAATCCTGGAGAGAACCTGTCTCCCGGGAGAATGACAAGTGTATTCCAGAACCTGTGGGTGACAATGTCTTCATAGATCAATCCTGGAGAGAGCCTGTCTCCCAGGAGAATGACAAGTGTATTCCAGAACCTGTGGGTGACAATGTCTTCATAGATCAATCCTGGAGAGAGCCTGTCTCCCAGGAGAATGACAAGTGTATTCCAGAACCTGTGGGTGACAATGTCTTCATAGATCAATCCTGGAGAGAGTCTGTCTCCCAGGAGAATGACAAGTGTATTCCAGAACCTGTGGGTGACAATGTCTTCATAGATCAATCCTGGAGAGAGCCTGTCTCCCAGGAGAATGACAAGTGTATTCCAGAACCTGTGGGTGACAATGTCTTCATAGATCAATCCTGGAGAGAGCCTGTCTCCCAGGAGAATGACAAGTGTATTCCAGAACCTGTGGGTGACAATGTCTTCATAGATCAATCCTGGAGAGAGTCTGTCTCCCAGGAGAATGACAAGTGTATTCCAGAACCTGTGGGTGACAATGTCTTCATAGATCAATCCTGGAGAGAGCCTGTCTCCCGGGAGAATGACAAGTGTATTCCAGAACCTGTGGGTGACAATTTCTTCATAGATCAATCCTGGAGAGAGCCTGTCTCCCAGGAGAATGACAAGTGTATTCCAGAACCTGTGGGTGACAATGTCTTCATAGATCAATCCTGGAGAGAGCCTGTCTCCCAGGAGAATGACAAGTGTATTCCAGAACCTGTGGGTGACAATGTCTTCATAGATCAATCCTGGAGAGAGCCTGTCTCCCAGGAGAATGACAAGTGTATTCCAGAACCTGTGGGTGACAATGTCTTCATAGATCAATCCTGGAGAGAGCCTGTCTCCCAGGAGAATGACAAGTGTATTCCAGAACCTGTGGGTGACAATGTCTTCATAGATCAATCCTGGAGAGAGCCTGTCTCCCGGGAGAATGACAAGTGTATTCCAGAACCTGTGGGTGACAATGTCTTCATAGATCAATCCTGGAGAGAGCCTGTCTCCCAGGAGAATGACAAGTGTATTCCAGAACCTGTGGGTGACAATGTCTTCATAGATCAATCCTGGAGAGAGCCTGTCTCCCAGGAGAATGACAAGTGTATTCCAGAACCTGTGGGTGACAATGTCTTCATAGATCAATCCTGGAGAGAGTCTGTCTCCCAGGAGAATGACAAGTGTATTCCAGAACCTGTGGGTGACAATGTCTTCATAGATCAATCCGGGCCAAACCTTCTATCAGCTGACACAAAGGAGTAGTGGGTGTTAAATTATGGGCGGGATCTTGTGAGAAACGGTCTATAGCCGGAGACATTACCTAATTTGATGTACAAAAGCAATAGCTGCCTGAAGGACGGAGGTGTTAGCCTGTAGTGGATTATATATACACAGAATAACATATGGCTTCGTGTCTATTTCAGCATAAACAAAAACGAAACCTCCAGCTGGGTCTCTTCGCGTCTGTATTGGATTCCATCGTACAGTGCGATGTATCAGCAGGGAAAACCCTCTAGAATAAAAAGTGTGAAAGGAGTGGCACGCCCATTGTATCTAAGGTTTCTTAAGGTAACTAGATCTTTCACTAATGAGGTGAGTCTCCTGTAAACAGATTAGGGGGGGACGGGATCGCCTAATATGAGGGAACCCCGAGGCCCGTCATCAAGGAACAATTGTCATCACCCTCTTTATTTTTGAGGTGAGTAGATCACGTTTTACGTGGAGAGGAATTATCTTCGTCCTGATCAGTACGAGCAAAATCTTTTAGCTTATCCACTGCAGACTGAGGTTTAGATTTACGCATGGTGCACAGTATAGCTGAAATAGGTAGGTCGCACCCCACCAATAGTGTAGCAGCAAAAGTAAGGCAGCAGATACAGTCTCCTTTTAACAGAGTATGGCACACTGGTAGGAAGTTATATATGGTAAGTAAGCTCTATAGACAAAGAACCGGGTAGGCAGGCAGTCCCAGAATGTATAGTGAGCAGGTGAGCCAAATCAGTGACATAGATGTATAACAGGCATATATGCAAAATGGCTCCGTTAGGCCGCAACTCACCACCCAGATACTGGTAACAATGGAATCTCAGGGTCTGCCCTGAGAGAAATCAAAACTGTCGTCCCCAACTGAGCCTGAGTTCTGTACCTTCACCGGCTGTCAGGGGAGACAGATAAAGAATGTTTCACCATGCGTGCCTTGCAGACACAGACAGGCCGCCATTAACCACCAGCCGCCACAAGGAACAGAAGCCCATGCAACCAGGACCACGGAGTCTGACAGAGAGGACCAAAAGACACCTGGGAGAAGCAAGAGATGTCGGGCATAAACAGTACCTCCGATGCAAGTGGATGCAAGTCCTTCGTTGTCTCCTAGGCTGGGTTAATATCAAGTGGAAGTGCGTCGAGTGCAGGCTGCAGCAGAACACCAGGCCGTCGTGCACTGTTTCCGTCCGCAGGGCCGACGAAGTCACCGAAGAATGTCCCCGGGTAGCCTGCGAGGGGTAGAGGTATGCCCAGAGTTTGTCTGGTCCCAGTAAAAAGATTTACCAGCCAGGATGACAGGATAATCAGCAGGAGAGGTTACGGTCCCCGGGAGCTCAGCTCAGATACGACTATCCATGCTGCTTGCTGGCCACGCCCCAAAAATAATAATAATATTTAATAATATCATATATTATTACCCCTTTAAGGACACAGTATTTTGTCCTCTAATTTTGCCCACACAGTGTTTTGCCCCCTAAGTGCCATACACAGTAGATTTCCCCCTGTAGTGCCCTTACACAGAATAATGTATGCTTAGTGGCCTTCACACAGTATAATGCCCCCCTCCCCTCGCTGGCACACACACAGCCCCCCTTGTAGATAGTGCCCCCTGTAGATTGTGCCATACAGCCTCCCTGTAGACTGTGCCATAATCCGCCACCCCTCCTTGTTGAGTGTCATACAGCCCACCACCTCCCCCTTGTAGACAGTGCTGTTCATTCCCCCACCTCCCCCTTGTAGATCGTGACATACAACCCCCCACCTCCCCCATGTAGACCGTGCTATACAGAGCCGCAACTCCCCCTTGTAGATCATGCCATATAGCCCCCCACCTCCCCCATGTAGACAGTGCCATACAGCCCTCACCTCCCCCTTGTAGACAGTGCCATACAGCCCCCCACCTCCCGATGTAGACAGTGCCCCAAACACAAAAAAATTGTACACCTCTAGGCCCCGTTCCCAAGACGAACTGCGCTGCTCCGCGACGGGATCCTTGCGTAGGCCGGCGTGATCCTGTAGCCTAGTGCAGAGTTTCCCAACCTTTTCGGACTCGAGGCACCACTGGAGAAATAAAATTTCCTCAGGGCACCCCTACCAAAAATTGTTTCGAGAAAGACAGAAAACAGCTAAAAACAAGCACTACACTGAGAATATGTTCACACAGCGTTTTTTGTAAGGCAGAAAATATCTTCCTCAAAATTCCTTCAGGAATTTTATAATGCCCCCCTCCCCTCGCTGGCACACACACAGCCCCCCTTGTAGATAGTGCCCCCTGTAGATTGTGCCATACAGCCCCTCACCTCCCCCTTGTAGACAGTGCCATACAGCCCCCCACCTCCCAATGTAGACAGTGCCATACTCCCCCCAAAATTCCTTCAGGAATTTTAAGGCAGATTTTAAATTGACAGCGTTGTTTGACTTTTTTTTTTTAAGCCGTTGAAGCTAACGGAAAAGACGTAGGCAAAGAGAGCTCCAAACGAACGCCACAGGTATTTTCTGCCTCCTATTAACTTTAATTGGAGGTCAGAGGTGAAAACCACTTGAAGACCATCAGCCCGCCACTCACAGATTCCCCTGTAGATAGTGCCACACAGCCCCATTGTAGATGATAGAATCCCCCCCCCCCCCCTTCCTGTACATAGCGCTACTGTAGCTCCCTGAAAGAGCGGAATCCCCCTGTGGCTGGAGATTCCGCTCCTGGACGGAGCGCTTGATGACTCTGTCTATTTATGGACAGTGACGTCAAGGGCCTCTACTGAAGTGGAATCCCCGGTCACTGCATCGGCAACGCTGTGGACCGGGATTACGCTTCAGGAGTTGCCCCTGATGTCACTGTCCATATATGGACAGAGACATCAAGCGCTTCATCCAGGAGCGGAATCCCCAGCCACACAGTGGCGCTAGCAGATAGCAGAGCTGGGAGATACCTTCCTGCTTTGCTATAGTATTTAATAGTACCTGTGTACTGATCACGCAGACACTATTGAATGTGGCGTTGCTACAGCTGTAGCAGCTGCTAGCGGTGCCGCCGGCCATGGGGGGCCGATCCCGACTGGCAGCATGGGCGTCCTCATTCCCGGTGTCGCCGCTATGGCTGCTATGGGCGGAAAGGCGGATGCTGAGTCACCGGGCCCGGGCGCTTCTGAAACAAGCAGGGGAAAGGTAGCCAGTGCAGCGCCCCCTTCCACCTGCTAGAGTGATGCACCCAGTGCAATGGCACACCGTTCTGGCCGGCCCTTTGTGGCACTATGTACAAGGGGGGTGTGGCGCTTTCTACAAGGGGATGTTTGTGGCGCTATGTACAAGGGGGGTATGTGGCGTTATCTACAAGGGGATGTGTGTGGCATTATCCACAAGGTGATGTGTGTGGCTCTCCCTACAAGGGGGCTTTGTGTGGCGCAATCTACAGGAGGGCTGTGTGTGGAGCAATATACAAGGGGGTGTGGTGCTTTCTACAAGGGGGGGGTGTGGTGCTATCTACAGGGGGGCTGTTTGTGGCGCTATCCACAGTAGGACTGTTTGTGGCGCCATCTACAGGGGGCTGTGTGTGGCGCCATCTACAGGGGGCTGTGTGTGGCGCCATCTGCAGGGGGCAGTGTGGAGCGCCATCTACAAGGGGCACTGAGTGTGGCGCTATCTACAGGGGGCTGTGTGTGGCACTATCTACAGGGGGGCTGTGTGTGGCGCTATCTACAGGGGGGCTGTGTGTGGCGCTATCTACAGGTGGGCTGTGTGTGGCGCTATCTACAAGTAGGCTGTGTGTGTCCCTATCTACAGGTGCGATGTGTGTGGCCCTATCTACAGGGGGGCTGTATGTGGCCCTATCTACAGAGGGGCTGTATGTGGCCTTATCTACAGGGGGGCTGTATGGGGCCCTATCTACAGGGGGCTGTGTGTGGCGCTATCTACGAGCTCCATCTACAAGGGGCACTGAGTGTGGCGCTATCTACAGGGGGCTGTGTGTGGCGCTATTTACAGGGGGGCTGTGTGTGGCGCTATGTACAGGTGGGCTGTGTGTGGCCCTATCTACAAGTGGGCTGTGTGTGGCCCTATCTACAGGGAGGCTGTGTGTGGCCCTATCTACAGGGAGCACTGTGTGGCACTATCTACAAGGGGCAGTGTGTGGCATTCCCTACAGGGAGCAATGTGTGGCATTCCCTACAGGGAGCAGTGTGTGGCATTCCCTACAGGGAGCAGTGTGTGGCATTAGCGCCGAAACGCGCGTTGGGGTGGACCTTGGCTGCATTCATTCTGTTCATTCATTATGGGTATGTGAGACCTCATCTATTTTGTGTACTTTACTTACCTTATTACGGAATCTCTGCATGTTTGATCCCATTGCATTTATAAATGACATGTGTGTTGTTACGTTTATTGTACCATAGTACTGCTAACTTATTTTTTGACTATAGGGTGTGATTCTATTTAGTCTACAGTACTTTGCATTCACATATGCACATAGCTGACCTATTTACTTTAATAGACTATACTCTCAAAGACGCTCACACACTCATGTCATATTATTTTCCATCAAGGGATACACATGTGTCTCGCTAACCGTTCATATATAGATACATGGTTTGGTTAATGCTCCAGTCAAGGATCCGTGTTTTTACTGTGGGTTTATGGATTCTTTTTACATGTCTTATTATATGTTAATAAAATATTTTTGTATTTTCATTACTTCTTTGTTTCTCAGCATTTATTTTCTCTTTTGGTCTCGCTATCTACAGGGGGCTGTGTGTGGCGCTATCTACAGGGGGCTGTGTGTGGCGCTATGTACAGGGGGGCTGTGTGTGGCCCTATCTACAGGGGGGCTGTGTGTGACGCTATCTACAGGGGGGCTGTGTGTGGCGCTATCTACAGGGGGGCTGTGTGTGGCGCTATCTACAGGGGGGCTGTGTGTGGCGCTATCTACAGGGGGGCTGTGTGTGGCGCTATCTACAGGGGGGCTGTGTGTGGCGCTATCTACAGGGGGGCTGTGTGTGGCGCTATCTACAGGGGGGCTGTGTGTGGCGCTATCTACAGGGGGGCTGTGTGTGGCGCTATCTACAGGGGGGCTGTGTGTGGCGCTATCTACAGGGGGGCTGTGTGTGGCGCTATCTACAGGGGGGCTGTGTGTGGCGCTATCTACAGGGGGGCTGTGTGTGGCGCTATCTACAGGGGGGCTGTGTGTGGCCCTATCTACAGGGGGGCTGTGTGTGGCCCTATCTACAAGGGAGCAATGTGTGGCATTCCCTACAGGGAGCAATGTGTGGCATTCCCTACAGGGAGCAGTGTGTGGTAATATCTACAGGGAGCAGTGTGTGGTAATATCTACAGGGAGCAGTGTGTGGTAATATCTACAGGGAGCAGTGTGTGGTAATATCTACAGGGAGCAGTGTGTGGTAATATCTACAGGGAGCAGTGTGTGTGGTAATATCTACAGGGAGCAGTGTGTGTGGTAATATCTACAGGGGGGCTGTGTGTGTGGTAATATCTACAGGGAGCAGTGTGTGTGGTAATATCTACAGGGAGCAGTGTGTGGTTATATCTACAGGGAGCAGTGTGTGGTTATATCTACAGGGAGCAGTGTGTGGTAATATCTACAGAGAACAGTGTGTGTGGTAATATCTACAGGGAGCAGTGTGTGGTAATATCTACAGGGAGCAGTGTGTGGTAATATCTACAGGGGGCAGTGTGTGGTAATATGTACAGGGAGCAGTGTGTGGTAATATCTACAGGGAGCAGTGTGTGTGGTAATATCTACAGGGAGCAGTGTGTGTGGTAATATCTACAGGGAGCAGTGTGTGTGGTAATATCTACAGGGAGCAGTGTGTGTGGTAATATCTACAGGGAGCAGTGTGTGTGGTAATATCTACAGGGGGCAGTGTGTGTGGTAATATCTACAGGGAGCAGTGTGTGTGGTAATATCTACAGGGAGAAGTGTGTGTGGTAATATCTACAGGGAGCAGTGTGTGTGGTAATATCTACAGGGAGCAGTGTGTGTGGTAATATCTACAGGGAGCAGTGTGTGTGGTAATATCTACAGGGAGAAGTGTGTGTGGTAATATCTACAGGGAGCAGTGTGTGGTAATATCTACAGGGAGCAGTGTGTGTGGTAATATCTACAGGGAGCAGTGTGTGGTAATATCTACAGGGAGCAGTGTGTGTGGTAATATCTACAGGGAGCAGTGTGTGGTAATATCTACAGGGAGCAGTGTCTGTGGTAATATGTACAGGGAGCAGTGTGTGTGGTAATATCTACAGGGAGCAGTGTGTGTGGTAATATCTACAGGGAGCAGTGTGTGGTAATATCTACAGGGAGCAGTGTGTGTGGTAATATATACAGGGAGCAGTGTGTGGGGTAATATCTACAGGGAGCAGTGTGTGGTAATATCTACAGGGAGCAGCGTGTGTGGTAATATCTACAGGGAGCAGTGTCTGTGGTAATATCTACAGGGAGCAGTGTGTGGTAATATCTACAGGGGGGCTGTGTGTGGGGTAATATCTACAGGGAGCAGTGTGTGGTAATATCTACAGGGAGCAGTGTGTGTGGTAATATCTACAGGGAGCAGTGTGTGTGGTAATATCTACAGGGAGCAGTGTGTGGTAATATCTACAGGGAGCAGTGTGTGGTAATATCTACAGGGAGCAGTGTGTGTGGTAATATCTACAGGGAGCAGTGTGTGGTAATATCTACAGGGAGCAGTGTGTGTGGTAATATCTACAGGGAGCAGTGTGTGGTAATATCTACAGGGAGCAGTGTGTGGTAATATCTACAGGGAGCAGTGTGTGTGGTAATATCTACAGGGAGCAGTGTGTGTGGTAATATCTACAGGGAGCAGTGTGTGTGGGGTAATATCTACAGGGAGCAGTGTGTGTGGTAATATATACAGGGAGCAGTGTGTGTGGTAATATCTACAGGGAGCAGTGTGTGGTAATATCTACAGGGAGCAGTGTGTGGTAATATCTACAGGGAGCAGTGTGTGTGGTAATATCTACAGGGAGCAGTGTGTGTGGTAATATATACAGGGGGGCTGTGTGTGTGGTAATATCTACAGGGAGCAGTGTGTGGTAATATCTACAGGGAGCAGTGTGTGTGGTAATATCTACAGGGAGCAGTGTGTGTGGTAATATGTACAGGGAGCAGTGTGTGTGGTAATATCTACAGGGAGCAGTGTGTGGGGTAATATCTACAGGGAGCAGTGTGTGTGGTAATATATACAGGGAGCAGTGTGTGTGGTAATATCTACAGGGAGCAGTGTGTGTGGTAATATGTACAGGGAGCAGTGTGTGTGGTAATATCTACAGGGAGCAGTGTGTGTGGTAATATCTACAGGGAGCAGTGTGTGGTAATATCTACAGGGAGCAGTGTGTGTGGTAATATCTACAGGGAGCAGTGTGTGGTAATATCTACAGGGAGCAGTGTGTGTGGTAATATCTACAGGGAGCAGTGTGTGGTAATATCTACAAGGGGCAGTGTGTGTGGTAATATCTACAGGGAGCAGTGTGTGGCATTCCCTACAGGGAGCAATGTGTGGCATTCCCTACAGTGAGCAGTGTGTGGCATTCCCTACAGGGAGCAGTGTGTGGTAATATCTACAGGGAGGAGTGTGTGTGGTAATATCTACAGGGAGCAGTGTGTGTGGTAATATCTACAGGGAGCAGTGTGTGTGGTAATATCTACAGGGAGCAGTGTGTGTGGTAATATCTACAGGGAGCAGTGTGTGTGTGGTAATATCTACAGGGAGCAGTGTGTGTGGTAATATGTACAGGGAGCAGTGTGTGGTAATATCTACAGGGAGCAGTGTGTGTGGTAATATCTACAGGGAGCAGTGTGTGGTAATATCTACAGGGAGCAGTGTGTGTGGTAATATCTACAGGGAGCAGTGTGTGGTAATATCTACAGGGAGCAGTGTGTGTGGTAATATCTACAGGGAGCAGTGTGTGTCGTAATATCTACAGGGAGCAGTGTGTGGTAATATCTACAGGGAGCAGTGTGTGGTAATATGTACAGGGAGCAGTGTGTGGTAATATCTACAGGGAGCAGTGTGTGTGGTAATATCTACAGGGAGCAGTGTGTGTGGTAATATCTACAGGGAGCAGTGTGTGGTAATATCTACAGGGGGCAGTGTGTGGTAATATGTACAGGGAGCAGTGTGTGGTAATATCTACAGGGAGCAGAGTGTGTGGTAATATCTACAGGGAGCAGTGTGTGTGGTAATATCTACAGCGAGCAGTGTGTGGTAATATCTACAGGGAGCAGTGTGTGTGGTAATATGTACAGGGAGCAGTGTGTGTGGTAATATCTACAGGGAGCAGTGTGTGTGGTAATATCTACAGCGAGCAGTGTGTGGTAATATCTACAGGGAGCAGTGTGTGTGGTAATATCTACAGGGGGCAGTGTGTGTGTGGTAATATCTACAGGGAGCAGTGTGTGGTAATATCTACAGGGAGCAGTGTGTGTGGTAATATATACAGGGAGCAGTGTGTGTGGTAATATCTACAGGGGGCAGTGTGTGTGGTAATATCTACAGGGAGCAGTGTGTGGTAATATCTACAGGGAGCAGTGTGTGTGGTAATATCTACAGGGGGGCTGTGTGTGTGGTAATATATACAGGGAGCAGTGTGTGGTAATATCTACAGGGAGCAGTGTGTGGTAATATCTACAGGGAGCAGTGTGTGTGGTAATATCTACAGGGAGCAGTGTGTGTGGTAATATCTACAGGGAGCAGTGTGTGTGGTATTATCTACAGGGAGCAGTGTGTGTGGTAATATGTACAGGGAGTAGTGTGTGGTAATATCTACAGAGAGCAATGTGTGGTAATATCTACAGGGAGCAGTGTGTGGTAATATCTACAAGGGGCAGTGTGTGTGGTAATATCTACAGGGAGCAGTGTGTGGCATTCCCTACAGGGAGCAATGTGTGGCATTCCCTACAGTGAGCAGTGTGTGGCATTCCCTACAGGGAGCAGTGTGTGGTAATATCTACAGGGAGGAGTGTGTGTGGTAATATCTACAGGGAGCAGTGTGTGTGGTAATATCTACAGGGAGCAGTGTGTGTGGTAATATCTACAGGGAGCAGTGTGTGTGGTAATATCTACAGGGAGCAGTGTGTGGTAATATCTACAGGGGGGCTGTGTGTGTGGTAATATCTACAGGGAGCAGTGTGTGGTAATATCTACAGGGAGCAGTGTGTGTGGTAATATCTACAGGGAGCAGTGTGTGTGGTAATATCTACAGGGAGCAGTGTGTGTGGTAATATCTACAGGGAGCAGTGTGTGTGGTAATATCTACAGGGAGCAGTGTGTGTGGTAATATCTACAGGGAGCAGTGTGTGGTAATATCTACAGGGAGCAGTGTGTGTGGTAATATCTACAGGGAGCAGTGTGTGGTAATATCTACAGGGAGCAGTGTGTGTGGTAATATCTACAGGGAGCAGTGTGTGTGGTAATATCTACAGGGAGCAGTGTGTGGTAATATCTACAGGGAGCAGTGTGTGGTAATATGTACAGGGAGCAGTGTGTGGTAATATCTACAGGGAGCAGTGTGTGTGGTAATATCTACAGGGAGCAGTGTGTGTGGTAATATCTACAGGGAGCAGTGTGGTAATATCTACAGGGGGCAGTGTGTGGTAATATGTACAGGGAGCAGTGTGTGGTAATATCTACAGGGAGCAGTGTGTGTGGTAATATCTACAGGGAGCAGTGTGTGTGGTAATATCTACAGGGGGCAGTGTGTGTGGTAATATCTACAGGGAGCAGTGTGTGGTAATATCTACAGGGAGCAGTGTGTGTGGTAATATATACAGGGAGCAGTGTGTGTGGTAATATCTACAGGGGGCAGTGTGTGTGGTAATATCTACAGGGAGCAGTGTGTGGTAATATCTACAGGGAGCAGTGTGTGGTAATATCTACAGGGAGCAGTGTGTGTGGTAATATCTACAGGGAGCAGTGTGTGTGGTAATATCTACAGGGGGGCTGTGTGTGTGGTAATATATACAGGGAGCAGTGTGTGGTAATATCTACAGGGAGCAGTGTGTGGTAATATCTACAGGGAGCAGTGTGTGTGGTAATATCTACAGGGAGCAGTGTGTGTGGTAATATCTACAGGGAGCAGTGTGTGTGGTATTATCTACAGGGAGCAGTGTGTGTGGTAATATGTACAGGGAGTAGTGTGTGGTAATATCTACAGAGAGCAATGTGTGGTAATATCTACAGGGAGCAGTGTGTGGTAATATCTACAAGGGGCAGTGTGTGTGGTAATATCTACAGGGAGCAGTGTGTGGCATTCCCTACAGGGAGCAATGTGTGGCATTCCCTACAGTGAGCAGTGTGTGGCATTCCCTACAGGGAGCAGTGTGTGGTAATATCTACAGGGAGGAGTGTGTGTGGTAATATCTACAGGGAGCAGTGTGTGTGGTAATATCTACAGGGAGCAGTGTGTGTGGTAATATCTACAGGGAGCAGTGTGTGTGGTAATATCTACAGGGAGCAGTGTGTGGTAATATCTACAGGGGGGCTGTGTGTGTGGTAATATCTACAGGGAGCAGTGTGTGGTAATATCTACAGGGAGCAGTGTGTGTGGTAATATCTACAGGGAGCAGTGTGTGTGGTAATATCTACAGGGAGCAGTGTGTGTGGTAATATCTACAGGGAGCAGTGTGTGTGGTAATATTTACAGGGAGCAGTGTGTGGTAATATCTACAGGGAGCAGTGTGTGTGTGGTAATATCTACAGGGAGCAGTGTGTGGTAATATCTACAGGGAGCAGTGTGTGTGGTAATATCTACAGGGAGCAGTGTGTGGTAATATCTACAGGGAGCAGTGTGTGTGGTAATATCTACAGGGAGCAGTGTGTGTGGTAATATCTACAGGGAGCAGTGTGTGTGGTAATATCTACAGGGGGGCTGTGTGTGGCAATATAAATTCTTCACACCGCGCAATCACGGAAATATAAAACCTCTCACACCGCGCAATCACCAGAAATATAAACCCCTCACACCGCGCAATCACCGGAAATATAAACCCCTCACACCGCGCAATCACCGGAAATATAAACCCCCCACACCGTGCAATCACCGGAAATATAAAACACCTCACACCGTGCAATCACCGGAAATATAAACCCCTCACACCGCGCTATCACCGGAAATATAAACCCCTCACACCGCGCAATCACCGGAAATATAAACCCCCCACACCGCGCAATCACCGGAAATATAAACCCCCTCACACTGCGCAAACACCGGAAATATAAACCCCCCCACACCGTGCAATCACCGGAAATATAAAACACCTCACACCACGCAATCACCGGAAATATAAACCCCCTCACACCGCGCAATCACCGGAAATATAAAACCCCTCACACCGCGCAATCACCGGAAATATAAACCCCCTCACACCGCGCAATCACCGGAAATATAAACCCCTCACACCGCGCAATCACTGGAAATATAAAACCCCTCACACCGCGCAATCACCGGAAATATAAAACTCCTCTCACCGCGCAATCACCGGAAATATAAACCCCTCACACCGAGCAATCACCGGAAATATAAAACGTTCTGTTTCTCAAAATGGCGTCGCAAAACTGTTTTCTATTTTGGACAAATTTTTCTTTCCTTGTCGAAGATAAATCTATAAATTTGGTGTCGTCGTAATCGTATTGACCCGGAGAATAAAGGTAACAAGTTATTTTCACCGCATGGTGAACGCTGCAAAAACGAAACCTAAAAATCAATAGGATTCACTGCGTTTTCCACTATTCCAGCCCACAATTGTTTCCTCTTACCCAGTACATTATAGGGGACATTAAAGGGGTTTTCCACGATCGGACAACTGACGACCTCCACCAGATAGGTCATCGGTATATGATCTGTGGGGGTCTGACACCCGGACCCCACACCGCTCAACTGCTCCGGCTGCCTCCGGGCACCAGACGTCCATGCTGAAAGCAGATGCTCCGGTCACGGAATAGAGCGGTCGTGCTGCTGTGTTAAAGTGAATAGGAGCAGAGCATTTAGTTCTGCAGAACGGCCGCTGTTCAGTGGTCGGAGCCATTTGCTTCCGGCTCCAACTACTGCATACCGATCAGAACATCCGGCAGCAGGAGCAGCTGATCTGTGCGGGGTCCGGGTGTCGGACCCCCACCATCATATACTGATGACCTATCCAGTGGAGGTCATCCGTTGTCTGATCGTGGAAATCCCCTTTTAAAATTACTTCACGTCCAGCACAAGACATGTTCTCATACGGCTATGTCAACGGAAAAACCAAAAAGTTCTGGCTTTTGGAAGGAGGGAGGAAAAATTTGAATTGGCTGCGTGTCCAAGGGGTTAAGTACCGTATATGTCGGCGTATAAGACGACTGGGCGTATAAGACGACCCCCAACTTTTACCCTTAAAATATAGAATTTAAGATATACTCACCATTTCGTGCAGGAGCGCTTCACTATGGCCATCGGCGGCAGGACCCAGGACTCTCTGTCTCTTTGAACTCGCGCATGTGCAGATAGGCTGCTTCATCGCTCGAGATCTGAGAGGCAGGGAATGAGAGGAAAGGGCGGGCCAGAGGATCTTACAGAGATGTTCCCTGGCGGCTAATACCGGCTTCCCTCAGATCCGTGGCGGATTCCGTGAATCCCGGGAGCCTGTGTACCGGACTGCAGGCTCACAAGGTAACACACAACCTGTGTGTAGACAATATGTAGACTAGGGATGTCACGATACCAGAATTTGGACTTCGATACCTATACTTCGTTTAGTATTGCGATTTCGATACCAATTCCGATACTTTTGCCAACAGTAATAAAAAAAATATTCTTCCGTTTTCTGATGTGAGGCGCGACGTGTGATGAATTTTGAACGCACCTCACATTAATAGTAATTAATCCCATCATGTTTCTCAGTCATATTGGGTTAATGTGCGAGGTACATGATGGGGTTAATTACTATTAATGTGAGGAACATGGAGGGTAAATTCATCGCACCTCGCGCCTCACATTAATAAGTGAATGAAAGCCGTGTTTATTTCATTTTTTTACAGCGTACACATCATAAATGATGCAAAAACATTGTTGTCCGCGCCATTACTGAATGTGTGTATTTTATGTATTGAGACTTATTTTAATGTTTATTGTAAAAAAGGTGAAGGTGTATTTATTTTTTTTACAATTTAACAATACTTTGTTTTTACTTTATTTTTAAACTTTAATGTACTGACATATATCAGATATATGCCAGTACATTAACCTGTGGACGGATAATACACAGGCAGTTGTTAGGACATACTTGGGTATGTCCTAACAACATGAAATATGGTAAGACAGCCCTGGGGTCCGTCAATAGACCCTGGGCTGTCTGCCCATATATGGTATGGCCCTCGATCGCGTCACAGGAATTCCCTGTGACGCGATCCAGGGGCATCCCCCCTTCTCACTTTCCCCTGAATGCTGCAGTCAGCTGTGATCGCAGCATTCACGGGAATAACGGCGGAGATGAGAGGTTCTCTGATCTCCGGCGTTATAGAGCGGGGCTGCGGCTGTGTAATACAGCCATTGCCCCGCTCCTGACAGGAAGTGCGCGCGCGGTCAGCATGAGGAGATGCGGCCGGCGCTGCACTAATGAGCGGCAGTTCAGGCACTGAAGACAGAACATGGGGGTGTTTTGTAGCGCGCCCGCCATGTTCTGTCTTCAGTGCCGCAGATCATTAGTGCAGCGCCGGCCGCATCACATGATGCTGACCCCGCGCGCATATGTCAGGACTCAGGAGCGGGGCTGTGGCTGAATTACACAGCCGCAGCCCCGCTCTCATAGTCATGTGTACTATACTGAGCTGTGCGGCTGCAACGTGCATCCCTAATATCCGACAATATCCGGCATATAAGACGACCCCACACTTTTGACATTTTTTTAAGGGTGTAGAAAGTCGTCTTGTACGCCGATATATACGGTATGTGTGTGTATGTATGTGTATATATGTATGTGTATATATGTATGTGTGTGTATGTATGTATGTATGTATGTGTATATATGTATGTGTGTGTATATATGTATGTGTGTGTATGTATGTATGTGTGTGTATATATGTATGTATGTGTATATATGTATGTGTGTGTATATATGTATGTGTGTGTATGTATGTGTATATATGTATGTGTGTGTATGTATGTATGTATGTATGTGTATATATGTATGTGTGTGTATATATGTATGTGTGTGTATGGATGTGTGTATATGTGTGTGTGTATGTATGTGTATATATGTATGTGTGTATGTATGTGTATATATGTGTATATATGTATGTGTATATATGTATATGTGTATATATGTGTGTGTATGTATGTGTATATATGTATGTGTATATATGTATGTGTGTGTATATATGTATGTGTATATATGTATGTGTGTGTATATATGTATGTGTATGTATGTGTGTGTATGTATGTGTATATATGTATGTGTATATATGTATATGTGTATATATGTGTGTGTATGTATGTGTATATATGTATGTGTATATATGTATGTGTGTATATATATATATATAACATACGCACACACACATAAATAACGGGTAAATCTATTTTAAAAAATGACAAAATTGTTTCTTTTTCAATTTTTTTGTGATTTTTCTGCTCATAATAAAATTGTAAAACATGGAATTAATTAAACTAATCTAGAAAATGAAAGCCTCATAAGTCTTGTAAAAATCAAAGTTAAAATAGTTGTGATATTCAAAGCGGTTGCAAAGTTATTATCGTCTAAAGAAGTGCAAATCAGAAACGGAAAATGTGACCTGGACGCAGGGGCATCAATGACCCCTGGTCATGAAAGGGTTTATTATGTACCGAAAATACAATTGAAAAAATCTACAATCAATATATATATAAAGTATTTTTCGGACTATAAGACGCAGTTTTTAGCAAGAATAAATCTTGCTAACAAGTCCCTGCGTGTTCTAGTCGGCAGTGCCGGGCCCCCTGACCGCTCCTTACTTAACCCCTTCCCGACCCGTGATGTGCCAGCACATCATCAGGCGGGGAGGGGATGATGTATGGAGGGGGCTCACGCGCTGAGCCTGCTCCATACACTGCAGGTGTCAGCTTCTGACACGCTGCACTAACGGCTAGGAACAGAGATGGCGCTGTTTAACTAGTTAAATACTGCGGTCAATAGCGACCGCGGCATTTATATTGGTTTTCCTACGAAGGACATTTATGACATATCCACAGGTGTAATATCTCTAGAACGGGGCCCCCTAAGCCCCATTCCATCTTACCCGGCTCCGCGGTCTTCCGGCCACTTCACTTTCTGGTTACATGTTCGAGTTACGCAAACAGCGTAACTCTCTGAGCTACGCAGTTTCCGCAACTCCCATAGAACTGAATAGTAGTTACGGATACAGAGTAGCACGCTACGCTGCTTCTATAACTGACATTCACTACTATGGGAGTTCCGGAAACAGCGTAGCTCAGCGAGTTACGCTGTTTCCGTAACTCATCCATGTATTGCAGTGTATTGTACCAGCGATCTAATGATCACTAGTTCAAGTCCCCTAGGGGAACTAATAAAATGTGTGTAAAAAAATAAAACATTTCCCATTTTCCCCAAGCACAATGTAAAAATAAAAAAATAATAATAAAATTGGTATCGCTGCATCGGTAAAAGTCCGGAACTATTACAACATAGCATTATTTGACTCACACAGTGAACGGTGTAAAAATGTTTTATTTAAAACCCCCGACTGTCTGTATTCTTCTACCATATTACGTTATAAATGGCCGCTCTGTTGTAACGGTTCACTGGGATACGCTTCTTGTGATGTCATCTAGAATGTGGGCAGATTCTATTTCTCTGAGCGTGACATCCTCTAGAGAATCTGAGCGTGATGTCATGTGAAGGGCGGGGCCTGTGATCTGCATGTGTTCCGTTTGCACATAATGGCCCTCAGGTTGTGACATCATCAAGTTTATAAATTGGGGTCACACATTGACCGCGGTGTCAGTTTCTCTTGCTGGCTCTCGTCATGGACGTGTCTCATATGAAGAGGAGGAGGATGGTGATGTTTCCAATGATGAGTGTTGTAGAGAAGATGGAGGTTGGCGGACGCCAATTTCCGGAGGACGTGGAGATGGAGGAGGAGGATGAGAAGATGGAGGCTGGCGGACGCCAGTTTCCAGAGGACGTGGAGATGGAGGAGGAGGACAGGAAGATGGAGGTTGGCGGACGCCAGTTTCCAGAGGACGTGGAGATGGAGGATGGGAAGATGGAGGTTGGCGGACGCCAATTTCCAGCTCCTGATGTGGAGATGGACGACCTTTCGGGGGCTACGGTTAACATCAGGGCCTCCAACCCCCGAAAGAGAAAGTGGCCATTTTAGTAACATCTGCCACTTGGGGCCCATTTACCATCAGGGCCCCCAACCCCCGGGAGAGATAGCGGCCATCTTATTTCCATCTGCCGCTCGGGGCCCATTTACCATCTTTAGGTGAGGTAAGTGCCGTCCACTGATGATCTTCTCACCTCACGACTCTTCTACAGCCGCCTGGACACTGAATTTCTGATTTGTTTTGCAGTTGTCACCCCAACATCGTGGTCTTTACCACCTAAACCATCAGAAATTCCCATGAAGACTCCTCCAGTGATGAGCAGACGTGAGATCCGGTAAGTCTGACGTCTTCCGCTCGTCTTCATCTTCTCCTTGTGGTGAAGGTTTTGTGAATTTTTTTGCTTATTTGTATTTTTTCCTTTTCTAGGATCCGACTTTGGAAAATATGAAAAACGTTTTCGGTTTCTTCTGATCCAGGATCGAGCTGTGTAAGGGTGGACTGGCGGCCATATCCACGGGTGAAGAAGGACCCTCCCCCTCTTCATCTCACCGATCATCGCATGTTAAAGGGCCGGAGCCACAGAAAACCGCACAGAAATTCTACCAGATTCTATAATAAACAGATTTATTTTTACCATTTTTAGTGTTTTCATTTCTAGATTGGGGAATTTATCCAGGGAACCTGTGTTCTATGGGGGTCCGAAGGTTATAGGTGTAATACTCTGCAGAATATATCACTATGTATCTGTCAGGAGGTGGAGAGGACAGAGCAATGTTCTGCAGATCTGTAAAGAGGTCAGTGGTGTAATAATCTGCAGAATATATCACTCTGTATCTGTCAGTAGAGGACAGAGCAATGTTCTGCAGATCTGTAGAGAGGTCAGTGGTGTAATAATCTGCAGAATATATCACTCTGTATCTGTCAGTAGAGGACAGAGCAATGTTCTGCAGATCTGTAGAGAGGTCAGTGGTGTAATAATCTGCAGAATATATCACTATGTATCTGTCAGTAGAGGACAGAGCAATGTTCTGCAGATCTGTAGAGAGGTCAGTGGTGTAATAATCTGCAGAATATATCACTATGTATCTGTCAGTAGAGGACAGAGCAATGTTCTGCAGATATCTAGAGAGGTCAGTGGTGTAATAATCTGCAGAATATATCACTCTGTATCTGTCAGGAGGTGGAGAGGACAGGGCAATGTTCTGCAGATCTGTAGAGAGGTCAGTGGTGTAATAATCTGCAGAATATATCACTCTGTATCTGTCAGTAGAGGACAGAGCAATGTTCTGCAGATCTGTAGAGAGGTCAGTGGTGTAATAATCTGCAGAATATATCACTCTGTATCTGTCAGTAGAGGACAGAGCAATGTTCTGCAGATCTGTAGAGAGGTCAGTGGTGTAATAATCTGCAGAATATATCACTATGTATCTGTCAGTAGAGGACAGAGCAATGTTCTGCAGATCTGTAGAGAGGTCAGTGGTGTAATAATCTGCAGAATATATCACTCTGTATCTGTCAGGAGGTGGAGAGGACAGAGCAATGTTCTGCAGATATCTAGAGAGGACAGTGGTGTAATAATCTGCAGAATATATCACTATGTATCTGTCAGTAGAGGACAGAGCAATGTTCTGCAGATCTGTAGAGAGTTCAGTGGTGTAATAATCTGCAGAATATATCACTCTGTATCTGTCAGTAGAGGAGCGATGTTCTGCAGATCTGTAGAGAGGTCAGTGGTGTAATAATCTGCAGAATATATCACTATGTATCTGTCAGTAGAGGACAGAGCAATGTTCTGCAGATATCTAGAGAGGTCAGTGGTGTAATAATCTGCAGAATATATCACCATATATCTGTCATGTGATACAGGAGCAATGTTCTGCAGATCTGTAGAGAGGTCAGTGGTGTAATACTCTGCAGATTATATCACTATATATCTGTCAGGAGGTGGAGAGGACAGAGCAATGTTCTGCAGATCTGTAGAGAGGGTAGTGGTGTAATAATCTGCAGAATATATCACCATATATCTGTCATGTGATACAGGAGCAATGTTCTGCAGATCTGTAGAGAGGTCAGTGGTGTAATAATGTGCAGAATATATCACTATGTATCTGTCAGTAGAGGACAGAGCAATGTTCTGCAGATCTGTAGAGAGGTCAGTGGTGTAATAATCTGCAGAATATATCACTATGTATCTGTCAGTAGAGGACAGAGCAATGTTCTGCACATCTCTAGAGAGGTCAGTGGTGTAATAATCTGCAGAATATATCACTCTGTATCTGTCAGTAGAGGACAGAGCAATGTTCTGCACATCTCTAGAGAGGTCAGTGGTGTAATAATCTGCAGAATATATCACTCTGTATCTGTCAGGAGGTAGAGGAGCGATGTTCTGCAGATCTGTAGAGAGGTCAGTGGTGTAATAATCTGCAGAATATATCACCATATATCTGTCATGTGATACAGGAGCAATGTTCTGCAGATCTGTAGAGAGGTCAGTGGTGTAATAATCTGCAGAATATATCACCATATATCTGTCATGTGATACAGGAGCAATGTTCTGCAGATTTGTAGAGAGGTCAGTGGTGTAATAATCTGCAGAATATATCACTCTGTATCTGTCAGTAGAGGACAGGGCAATGTTCTGCAGATCTGTAGAGAGGTCAGTGGTGTAATAATGTGCAGAATATATCACTATGTATCTGTCAGTAGAGGACAGAGCAATGTTCTGCAGATCTCTAGAGAGGTCAGTGGTGTAATAATCTGCAGAATATATCACTCTGTATCTGTCAGTAGAGGACAGAGCAATGTTCTGCAGATCTGTAGAGAGGTCAGTGGTGTAATAATCTGCAGAATATATCACTATGTATCTGTCAGGAGGTGGAGAGGACAGAGCAATGTTCTGCAGATCTGTAGAGAGGTCAGTGGTGTAATAATCTGCAGAATATATCACTATGTATCTGTCAGTAGAGGACAGAGCAATGTTCTGCAGATCTGTAGAGAGGTCAGTGGTGTAATACTCTGCAGAATATATCACTCTGTATCTGTCAGTAGAGGACAGAGCAATGTTCTGCAGATCTGTAGAGAGGTCAGTGGTGTAATAATCTGCAGAATATATCACTCTGTATCTGTCAGGAGGTAGAGGAGCGATGTTCTGCAGATCTGTAGAGAGGTCAGTGGTGTAATAATCTGCAGAATATATCACCATATATCTGTCATGTGATACAGGAGCAATGTTCTGCAGATCTGTAGAGAGGTCAGTGGTGTAATAATCTGCAGAATATATCACTATGTATCTGTCAGTAGAGGACAGAGCAATGTTCTGCAGATCTGTAGAGAGGTCAGTGGTGTAATAATCTGCAGAATATATCACTCTGTATCTGTCAGGAGGTGGAGAGGACAGAGCAATGTTCTGCAGATATCTAGAGAGGTCAGTGGTGTAATAATCTGCAGAATATATCACTCTGTATCTGTCAGGAGGTAGAGGAGCGATGTTCTGCAGATCTGTAGAGAGGTCAGTGGTGTAATAATCTGCAGAATATATCACCATATATCTGTCATGTGATACAGGAGCAATGTTCTGCAGATCTGTAGAGAGGTCAGTGGTGTAATAATCTGCAGAATATATCACTATGTATCTGTCAGTAGAGGACAGAGAAATGTTCTGCAGATCTGTAGAGAGGTCAGTGGTGTAATAATCTGCAGAATATATCACTCTGTATCTGTCAGGAGGTGGAGAGGACAGAGCAATGTTCTGCAGATATCTAGAGAGGTCAGTGGTGTAATAATCTGCAGAATATATCACTCTGTATCTGTCAGGAGGTGGAGAGGACAGAGCAATGTTCTGCAGATCTGTAGAGAGGTCAGTGGTGTAATAATCTGCAGAATATATCACTCTGTATCTGTCAGTAGAGGACAGAGCAATGTTCTGCAGATCTGTAGAGAGGTCAGTGGTGTAATAATCTGCAGAATATATCACTATGTATCTGTCAGTAGAGGACAGAGCAATGTTCTGCAGATCTGTAGAGAGGTCAGTGGTGTAATACTCTGCAGAATATATCACTATGTATCTGTCAGGAGGTGGAGAGGACAGAGCAATGTTCTGCAGATCTCTAGACAGGTCAGTGGTGTAATAATCTGCAGAATATATCACACTGTATCTGTCAGGAGGTGGAGAGGACAGAGCAATGTTCTGCAGATCTGTAGAGAGGTCAGTGGTGTAATAATCTGCAGAATATATCACTATGTATCTGTCAGTAGAGGACAGAGCAATGTTCTGCAGATCTGTAGAGAGGTCAGTGGTGTAATAATCTGCAGAATATATCACTATGTATCTGTCAGGAGGTGGAGAGGACAGAGCAATGTTCTGCAGATCTGTAGAGAGGTCAGTGGTGTAATAATCTGCAGAATATATCACTATGTATCTGTCAGTAGAGGACAGAGCAATGTTCTGCAGATCTCTAGAGAGGTCAGTGGTGTAATAATCTGCAGAATATATCACTCTGTATCTGTCAGTAGAGGACAGAGCAATGTTCTGCAGATCTGTAGAGAGGACAGTGTTGTAATAATCTGCAGAATATATCACTATGTATCTGTCAGTAGAGGACAGCGCAATGTTCTGCAGATCTGTAGAGAGGTCAGTGGTGTAATAATCTGCAGAATATATCACTATGTATCTGTCTGTAGAGGACAGAGCAATGTTCTGCAGATATCTAGAGAGGTCAGTGGTGTAATAATCTGCAGAATATATCACCATATATCTGTCATGTGATACAGGAGCAATGTTCTGCAGATCTGTAGAGAGGTCAGTGGTGTAATACTCTGCAGATTATATCACTATATATCTTTCAGGAGGTGGAGAGGACAGAGCAATGTTCTGCAGATCTGTAGAGAGGTCAGTGGTGTAATAATCTGCAGAATATATCACTATGTATCTGTCAGTAGAGGACAGAGCAATGTTCTGCAGATCTCTAGAGAGGTCAGTGGTGTAATAATCTGCAGAATATATCACTCTGTATCTGTCAGTAGAGGACAGAGCAATGTTCTGCAGATCTGTAGAGAGGTCAGTGGTGTAATAATCTGCAGAATATATCACTCTGTATCTGTCAGGAGGTAGAGAGGACAGAGCAATGTTCTGCAGATATCTAGAGAGGTCAGTGGTGTAATAATCTGCAGAATATATCACTCTGTATCTGTCAGGAGGTAGAGGAGCGATGTTCTGCAGATCTGTAGAGAGGTCAGTGGTGTAATAATCTGCAGAATATATCACCATATATCTGTCATGTGATACAGGAGCAATGTTCTGCAGATCTGTAGAGAGGTCAGTGGTGTAATAATCTGCAGAATATATCACTGTATCTGTCAGTAGAGGACAGAGCAATGTTCTGCAGATCTCTAGAGAGGTCAGTGGTGTAATAATCTGCAGAATATATCACTCTGTATCTGTCAGTAGAGGACAGAGCAATGTTCTGCAGATATCTAGAGAGGTCAGTGGTGTAATAATCTGCAGAATATATCACTCTGTATCTGTCAGGAGGTGGAGAGGACAGAGCAATGTTCTGCAGATCTGTAGAGAGGTCAGTGGTGTAATAATCTGCAGAATATATCACTCTGTATCTGTCAGTAGAGGACAGAGCAATGTTCTGCAGATCTGTAAAGAGGTCAGTGGTGTAATACTCTGCAGAATATATCACTATATATCTGTCAGGATGTGGAGAGGACAGAGCAATGTTCTGCAGATCTGTAGACAGGTCAGTGGTGTAATAATCTGCAGAATATATCACTATGTATCTGTCAGTAGAGGACAGAGCAATGTTCTGCAGATCTCTAGAGAGGTCAGTGGTGTAATAATCTGCAGAATATATCACTCTGTATCTGTCAGTAGAGGACAGAGCAATGTTCTGCAGATCTCTAGACAGGTCAGTGGTGTAATAATCTGCAGAATATATCACTCTGTATCTGTCAGGAGGTGGAGAGGACAGAGCAATGTTCTGCAGATCTGTAGAGAGGTCAGTGGTAATAATCTGCAGAATATATCACTCTGTATCTGTCAGTAGAGGACAGAGCAATGTTCTGCAGATCTGTAGAGAGGTCAGTGGTGTAATACTCTGCAGAATATATCACTATATATCTGTCAGGAGGTGGAGAGGACAGAGCAATGTTCTGCAGATCTGTAGACAGGTCAGTGGTGTAATAATCTGCAGAATATATCACTATGTATCTGTCAGTAGAGGACAGAGCAATGTTCTGCAGATCTCTAGAGAGGTCAGTGGTGTAATAATCTGCAGAATATATCACTCTGTATCTGTCAGTAGAGGACAGAGCAATGTTCTGCAGATCTGTAGAGAGGTCAGTGGTGTAATAATCTGCAGAATATATCACTCTGTATCTGTCAGGAGGTGGAGAGGACAGAGCAATGTTCTGCAGATCTGTAGAGAGGTCAGTGGTAATAATCTGCAGAATATATCACTCTGTATCTGTCAGTAGAGGACAGAGCAATGTTCTGCAGATCTCTAGACAGGTCAGTGGTGTAATAATCTGCAGAATATATCACTATGTATCTGTCAGGAGGTGGAGAGGACAGAGCAATGTTCTGCAGATCTGTAGAGAGGTCAGTGGTGTAATAATCTGCAGAATATATCACTCTGTATCTGTCATGTGATACAGGAGCAATGTTCTGCAGATCTGTAGACAGGTCAGTGGTGTAATAATCTGCAGAATATATCACTATGTATCTGTCAGTAGAGGACAGAGCAATGTTCTGCAGATCTGTAGAGAGGTCAGTGGTGTAATAATCTGCAGAATATATCACTATGTATCTGTCAGTAGAGGACAGAGCAATGTTCTGCAGATCTCTAGAGAGGTCAGTGGTGTAATAATCTGCAGAATATATCACTATGTATCTGTCAGGAGGTGGAGAGGACAGAGCAATGTTCTGCAGATCTGTAGAGAGGTCAGTGGTGTAATAATCTGCAGAATATATCACTCTGTATCTGTCAGTAGAGGACAGAGCAATGTTCTTCAGATCTGTAGAGAGGTCAGTGGTGTAATAATCTGCAGAATATATCACTATGTATCTGTCAGTAGAGGACAGAGCAATGTTCTGCAGATCTGTAGAGAGGACAGTGTTGTAATAATCTGCAGAATATATCACTATGTATCTGTCAGTAGAGGACAGAGCAATGTTCTGCAGATCTGTAGACAGGTCAGTGGTGTAATAATCTGCAGAATATATCACTATGTATCTCTCAGGAGGTGTAGAGGACAGAGCAATGTTCTGCAGATCTGTAGAGAGGTCAGTGGTGTAATAATCTGCAGAATATATCACTCTGTATCTGTCAGGAGGTGGAGAGGACAGAGCAATGTTCTGCAGATCTGTAGAGAGGTCAGTGGTGTAATAATCTGCAGAATATATCACTGATGTACATATATCCTGATGTACTCCTCACATATTACATATACCCTGATGTACTCCTCACATATTACATATACCCTGATGTACTCCTCACAGATTACATATACCCTGATGTACCCCGCTCAGATTACATATACCCTGATGTACTCCTCACAGATTACATATACCCTGATGTACTCCTCACAGTTTACATATACCCTGATGTACTCCTCACATCTTACATATACCCTGATGTACTCCTCACATCTTACATATACCCTGATGTACTCCTCACAGATTACATTTACCCTGATGTACGCCGCACAGATTACATATACCCTGATGTACTCCTCACATATTACATATACCCTGATGTACTCCTCACAGATTACATATACCCTGATGTACTCCTCGCATATTACATATACCCTGATGTACTCCTCACATATTACATATAACCTGATGTACTCCTCACATATTACATATACCCTGATGTACTCCTCACATATTACATATACCCTGGGATGTACTCCTCACAGATTACATATATCCTGATGTACTCCTCACATATTACATATATCCTGATGTACTCCTCACATATTACATATACCCTGATGTACTCCGCACAGATTACATATACCCTGATGTACTCCTCACAGATTACATATACCCTAATGTACTCCTCACATATTACATATACCCTGATGTACTCCTCACATATTACATATATCCTGATGTACCCCGCACAGATTACATATATACTGATGTACTCCTCACATATTACATATATACTGATGTACTCCTCACATATTACATATAACCTGATGTACTCCTCACATCTTACATATACCCTGATGTACTCCGCACATATTACATATACCCTGATGTACTCCTCACATATTACATATACCCTGATGTACTCCTCACAGATTACATATATCCTGATGTACTCCTCACATATTACATATATCCTGATGTACTCCTCACATATTACATATATCCTGATGTACTCCGCACAGATTACATATACCCTGATGTACTCCTCACAGATTACATATATCCTGATGTACTCCTCACATATTACATTTACCCTGATGTACGCCGCACAGATTACATATACCCTGATGTACTCCTCACAGATTACATATACCCTGATGTACTCCTCACATATTACATATACCCTGATGCACTCCTCACAGATTACATATACCCTGATGTACTCCTCACAGATTACATATACCCTGATGTACTCCTCACAGATTACATATATCCTGATGTACTCCTCACATATTACATATACCCTGATGTACTCCTCACAGATTACATATACCCTGATGTACTCCTCACATATTACATATACCCTGATGTACTCCTCACAGATTACATATACCCTGATGTACTCCTCACATATTACATATACCCTGATGTACTCCTCACAGATTACATATATCCTGATGTACTCCTCACATATTACATATACCCTGATGTACTCCTCACATATTACATATACCCTGATGTACTCCTCGCAGATTACATATACCCTGATGTACTCCGCACATATTACATATACCCTGATGTACTCCTCACAGATTACATATATCCTGATGTACTCCTCACATATTACATATACCCTGATGTACTCCTCACAGATTATATATACCCTGATGTACTCCTCACATCTTACATATACCCTGATGTACTCCTCACAGATTACATATACCCTGATGTTCTACGCACAGATTACATATACCCTGATGTACTCCTCACATATTACATATACCCTGATGTACTCCTCACATATTACATATATCCTGATGTACTCCTCACAGATTACATATACCCTGATGTACTCCTCACATATTACTTATATCCTGATGTACTCCTCACATATTACATATATCCTGATGTACTCCTCACAGATTACATATATCCTGATGTACTCCTCACATATTACATATATCCTGATGTACTCCTCACAGATTACATATACCCTGATGTACTCCTCACATATTACTTATATCCTGATGTACTCCTCACATATTACATATATCCTGATGTACTCCTCACAGATTACATATATCCTGATGTACTCCTCACATATTACATATATCCTGATGTACTCCTCACATATTACATATACCCTGATGTACTCCTCACATATTACATATACCCTCATGTACTCCTCACAGATTACATATACCCTGATGTACTCCTCACATATTACATATACCCTGATGTACTCCTCACATATTACATACACCCTGATGTACTCCTCACATATTACATATACCCTGATGTACTCCTCACATATTACATATACCCTGATGTACTCCTCACATATTACATATATCCTGATGTACTCCTCACATATTACATATACCCTGATGTACTCCTCACATATTACATATATCCTGATGTACTCCTCACATATTACATATATCCTGATGTACTCCTCACAGGTTACATATACCCTGATGTACTCCTCACAGATTACATATATCCTGATGTACTCCTCACAGATTACATATACCCTGATGTACTCCTCACATATTACATATACCCTGATGTACTCCTCACATTTTACATATACCCTGATGTACTACTCACAGATTACATATACCCTGATGTACTCCTCACAGATTACATATACCCTGATGTTCTCCGCACAGATTACATATACCCTGATGTACTCCTCACAGATTACATATACCCTGATGTACTCCTCACATATTACATATACCCTGATGTACTCCTCACAGATTACATATACCCTGATGTTCTCCGCACAGATTACATATGCCCCCACAGTATAAACTGAAATACCAGCGAAACCCAAAACAGAAAAACTACCAAGCAAAATCTGCGCTCCAAAAGCAAAATGGTGTCCCTCCCTTCTGAGCCCTGCAGCGTACCCAAACAGCAGTTTGTGCCAACATATATGGCATCGCCATACCCGGGAGAACCCGCTTAACGCTATATGAGGTATTTGTCTTCAGGGGCACAAACTGGGCACAACATATTATGCACTAAAATAGCATATCAGTGGAAAATTTTAATATTCACACCATCCGCTGTGCATTAACCCCTTTTCGCACTATGACTTAATAGCACGTCATGGTGCGGGGATTGATGTATGGAGCGGGCTGGTACAAGTCCCCTAAGGGGACTAATAAAATGTGTAGAAGAATTAAAGTTATTAGTAGTGAGAAAGAAAAAAGTTTAAAGTTAAAAAAAAAAAACCTTTTCCCATTTTTCTTCAAAAGTAATGTAAAAAAATAAACAGAATTGATATCGCTACGTCCGTAAAAGGCCGAACTATTACAATATACCAATATTTAACTCGCACGGTGAACACCGTAAAAAACTTAAATAATTTAAACCGCCAAAATCGCTGTAGTTTTCATTTTTACCGCACGGCAAAAGCTGTAAAAACGAAAACCCCAAAAAATGGAATCAGATTTTTTTCCTATATTCCTATATTTTCCTATTTTTTTTCAGTTTCCCAGTACTTTATGGCACTTTAAATGGTATCAATAGAAACTACAATTCCTCCCGCAAGAAATAAGCCGTCACATCTCTCTACTGACGGAAAAAGAAAAAAGTTATGGCTCTTGGAAGGCGGGGAGTGAAAAACGAAAATGAGAAAGCAAAAAATGGATCAGTCCTTAAAGGGTTAATTCATTTCTAATGAAAAAAATGTATGACCCCATGTGGGGTATTTCCGTACCCGGGAGAAATTGCTTTACAAAAATTGGTTGTTTATTTCTCCTTTATCCCTTGTGAAAATGAGAAAATTCAACCTTTTAGTGGAAAAGAATTGTGATATTAATTTTCTCCGCCTAATTCTAATAAATTCTGCAAAAGACCCGTGGAGTCTAAATGCTCACTATACCCCTATAAAAATTCCTTGAGGGGTGTAGTTTCCAAAATGTGGTAACTTGAGCGGCTTCCACTGTTTTGGTCCCTCCAGGGCGTTGCAAAGGCGGCATGGCACCGAAAAACAATCCAGCAAAATCCGTGCTCCAAAATCCAAATGGCGCTTCTTCCCTTCTGAGCGCTGCCATGGGTCCAATCAGCAGTTTATTACCACATATGGGGTATTGCCGTAATCAGGAGAAAATGCTTTACAAATGTTGTTGTTCTTTTTTCCTTTATTCCTTGTAAAAATTTAACATTTCTATGCTTTTTCAGAAAAAAAGTTGATTTTCATTTTCACTGCCTAATTCCACTAAATTCTGCAAAAAACCTGTGTGGTCAAAATGCTAACTATACCCCTAGATAAATTCCTTGAGAGGTGTAGTTTCCAAAATGGGGTCACTTTTGGGGGGTTTCCCCTGTTTTGGTCTCTCCAGGGCGTTGCAAACGCGACATGGCACCGAAAACCAATCCAGCAAAATCCGTGCTCCAAAATCCAAATGGCACTCCTTCCCTTCTGAGCCCTGCTGTGGGTCCAACCAGCACTTTATTACCACATATGGAATATTGCTGTAATCAGGAGACATTCTTTACAAATGTTGGGGTGATTTTCTTCATTATTCCTCGTAAATATTACAAATTTCTATATTTTTTCAGAAAAAAAGTAGATTTTAATTTTTACAGAATAATTCCAATATATTTAGCGAAAAAACTTGTGTGGTCAAAATGCTAACTATACCCCTAGATAAATTCCTTGATAGGTGTAGTTTCCAAAATGGGGTCACTTTTGGAGGGTTTCCCCTTTTTTGGTCCCTCCAGGGTGTTGCAAACGCGACATAGAACCGAAAATCAATTCAGCAAAATCCATGCTCCAAAATCCAAATGGCGCTCCTTCCCTTCTGAGCCTTGCTGTGGGTCCAATCAGCAGTTTATTACCACATATGGGATATTGCCGTAATCGGGAGACAATGCTTTACAAATGTTGGGGTGCATTTTCTTTATTATCTCTTGTAAATATTAAAAATGTCTATGTTTTTTCAGAAAAAAGTTGATTTTCATTTTTACAGACTAATTCTGATAAATTTATTGAAAAACCTGTGCGGTCAAAATGCTAACTATACACCTAGATAAATTCCTTGAGGGGTGTAGTTTCCAAAATGGGGTAACTTTTGGGGTGTTTCCACTGTTTTGGCACCACAAGACCTCTTCAAACCTGACAAAGTGCCTAAAATATATTCTAAAAAAAAAAGGAGGCCCAAAATCCACTAGGTGCTCCTTTGCTTCTGAGGCCTGTGTTTCAGTCCTTTATCAAACTAGGGCCACATGTGGGATATTTCTAAAAACTGCAGAATCTGGGCAATAAATATTGAGTTGCATTTCTCTGGTAAAACCTTCTGTGTTACAAAAATTTTTTTATTAGAAATGAATTTCGGCAAAAAAAATTAAATTTGTAAATTTCACCTCTACTTTGCTTTAATTCCTGTGAAACGCCTAAAGCGTTAAAACACTTTGTTGATGCTGATTCGAATACCTTGAGGGGTGCAGTTTTCAAAATGGGGTGACTTCTGGGGATTTTCTAATATATAAGGCCCTCAAAGCCACCTCAGAACTGAACTGGTCCCTGAAAAAATAGCCTTTTGAAATCTTCTTTAAAATATGAGAAATTGCTGCTAAAGTTCTAAGCCTTGTAACGTCCTAGAAAAATCAAAGGACGTTCAAAAAATGATGCCAAACTAAAGTAGACATATGGGGGGATGTTAATTAGTAACTATTTTGTGTTGTATTACTATCTGTTTTACAAGCAGATACGTTTAAATTTAGAAAAATGCAAATTTTTGCAAATTTTTTCTAAATTGTGGTGTTTTTCAGAAATAAATACCAAAATTATCGACAACATTTTTTCACTAACATAGTACAACATGTCACGAGAAAACAATCTCAGAATCGCTTGGATAGGTAAAAGCATTCCAACGTTATTACCACATAAAGTAACACATGTCAGATTTTAAAAAATTGGCTGTGTCCTGAAGGCCAAAACAGGCTGGGTCCTGAAGGGGTTAAGCGGTTTTTCATTGACTCTATAGAAAAACCGCTCCAAAAACTATTGTAAAAAACAGCGCCAAAAACGTGAGTTTGATTAAAAAATGGCTGAAAATCAGGAGCTGTTTTCCCTCTGTTTCGTAAGCGTGTGAACGTACCCTTAGCCATTTGGTGTGTCCTATAGCTTCTGCCATTTGGACAATCACACCCAAAATGGCAGCCGGACACTGCTTAGCAATTTGAAGACACCTTTTCCTGGCTTGTATGAGAGGGGGTGAGATTCCCTCCCACATTTACGGCAGCTGTGAGTCAGGTTGCTTTGCCTTATTCACCTTGCTGTAATTCTGGGAAGTGCTCCCTCTGGTGGCCAACATAGGAAAACATGTCAAATTGTTATTTAATTTTTAATACTTTCCACCATGTGGAAGAAAAAAAATACAGCAAAAAACGTAAAAAATATAATAGAAATAAGTAACTTACTTTAAAAAAAAAAGGTTTAATTCGCGACACATTTCCATTAAGGGTTAACCTCTTCCCGACATCCGCCGTGTATATACAGTGCACATTGCATGGTGGAGTATGGAGCTCCATTGAACGAGCGTGTCGGCTGTATCTATCTCGAGCGCGATGCCGCTTGTTTAACGCCTTAAACGCCACGGTCATAGCGACCGCGGCATTTCAGAGGTTAGAAATAGGGGCGGCCCCCTGTAATGTGCATAATAATTAGGAACATCGTGTATGTAACCCGCAAGGTGAACGTTGAAAAAATGTAACCGCCAGAATCGCTGTTTTTTTGGTCACTTCATCTCCCACAAAAAATGTAATAAAAAGTGATCAAAAAGTCTCATGTACCCCAAGGTGGTACTAATACAAAATAAGCCCAAAAGTTATGGATTTCCGAATATGGCGACAGATCTGATATTATATTTGTAACAATCAGTTTTTTCCTTGTAAAAGTAGTAAAACAAAAAAAAACGATATAAATACTATAAAACTATATAAATTTGGTGTCGCCGTAATCGTATTTACTGGTAGAATAAAGTAAACATTCCGCTTTTACCGCACGTGTATGCCGTAAAAATGAAACCCCCCAAAAGATTGAGGAATTGCTGTTATTTTCCTATTCCACCCCGCAAATGCCAGTGAAATGGTGGTGTGAAAATCAAGCACTTGTCCTGCAATATACAAGCCATTGTACGGATATATTGATGGGAAAATAAAAAGGTTATGGGTTATGAAAGGTGGGGAGGAAAAAACGAAATCTGAAAAATGGCTGCAGCGGGAAGGGGTTAAATACCATATTATCAACAATTCCCTAATATATATATTCGAGGTCCTTTCGTTAACCCCTTCCCGCCGCAGCCCTTTTTCAGATTTTCATTTTGTTTTTTTCCTCTCCACATTCCAGATGCCATAACGCCTTTATTTATCCATCGATATAGTACTATAAGGGCTTGATTTTTGCGGGACGAGTTGTAGTTTTTTGTAGCACCATTTATTTTACCATATAATGTACTAGGAAACAGGAAAAAAATGATTTGTGGGGTAGAAAATGAAAAAAACAGCGATTCCTCCATGGTTTTTTGCACGCCGTTTTTACGGAATTCACTGTGCAATTAAAACAACATGATAACTTTATTCTGCGGGTCAATACGACTACAGCGATACCAAATATATATAGTTTTTTCTATATTTTACTACTTTTACAAGTAAAAACCTAAGTGTAAAAAAGAGAATTTATTTTGCGTCGCCAAATTCCGAGAGCCACAACTTTTTTATTTTAACGTCGATTAAGTGGTATGAGGGCTTATTTTTTGCGGGATAAGCTGTCGTTTTTAATAATACCATTCAGTGTGTAAATGCGACGGTTTGATCACTTTTTATTTCATTTTTTGTGGGAGATTAGGTGAGCAAAAAATAGAGATTCTGGCGTTTTACAATTATTTATTTTTACGGCGTTCACCATGCGGGTTAAATAGAGATATATTGTAATATTTCAGACCTTTACGGACGCGGCGATAACAATTATGTTTATTTCTTTCTTTACTATGCTCTAGGGGAAAAATGGGAAAAGGTTTTTTTTTAACTTTTAATATATATATATTTTTTTTACATAAAAAAAAACTTTATTTAACTCGTTTTTACTTTTTTTTTTATTAGTGCCCCTAGGGGGCTTCAACCAGTGATCGTTAGATCACTTGCACGATATACTGCAATACTAATGTATTGCAGTACATCGTAATTCTGACAGTCAACTATTAAGCCCTGCCGGAGGCAGGTCTTAATAGGTGTACAAAGATGGCCAACCTGGGGGCCTTCATTAGGCCCCCAGGCAGCCGTAGCAACCATCGTCCTCCCATGATTGTGTTGCGGGGGCGCGATAAGCTGTTAGAGGGGGTCGCCCCCCTCTTTCTAACGATTTAAATGCTGCGGTCTCTGTTGAGCCCGCTCCATACTTCCCCTACCCGACTTTGGCGTATGGATACGTCAAATGTCGCGAAGGGGTTAATGCTCATCAGTGTTTGTAGTGCTAGAGCAGGTGCTTTCAGCAGAAAACTCCATTACATTCCGTTGTTGGTACGATTAAAGCCTAGTTTGGGCCTTTAGGCTCAGAGCCCATTTTTCAAATCTGACATATTACAATTTACGTGGTAATAACGTCGTAATGCTAAAACCTATCCAATCGATTCTGAGACTGTTTTCTCGTGACACATTGGGCTTCATGTTAGTGGTAAAATTTGGTCGATATATTCAGTGTTTATTTGTGAAAAATTGCAAAATTTAGAGAAAATGTAGAAAAAATAGAATTTTTCAGAATTGAAATGCATCTGCTTGTAAAACAGACGGTTATACCACCCAAAATAGTTACTAGTTCACATTTCCCATATGTCTACTTTAGATTGGCATTGTTTTTGAACATTCTTTTATTTTTCTTGGACGTTACAAGGTTTAGAACATAAACAGCAATTTCTCATATTTTTAAGAAAATTTCACAAGCCTTTTTTTTAAGGTACCTGCTCAGTTCCGAAGTGGCTTTGAGGGGCTTATGTATTAGAAACCCCCATAAAACACCCCATTTTACAAACTAGACCCCTCTTTGTATTCAAAACAGCATTTAGAAGTTTTTTTTAACCCTTTATGCATTTCACAGGAATTAAATCATAGTGGATGTGAAATTTGCAAATTTCATTTTTCTTGCTGAATTTCAATTTTATTAAAAAAAAATTCTGTAACACAGAAGGTTTTACCAGAGAAACACTAATAAATATGTATTGTCCAGATTCTGCAGTTTTTAGAAATGTCCCACATGTGGCTCTAGTGCGCTCGTGGACTAAAACACAAGCCCCAGAAGCAAAGAAGCACCTAGTGCATTTTGGGGCCTCTTTTTTTATTAGAATATATTTTAGGCAGCATGCCAGGTTTGAAGAGGTGTTGAGGTGCCAAAACAGTAGGAATTTCTCAAAAGTGACCCCATTTTGGAAACTACACCCCTCAAGGAATTAATTTATGGTTGTTGTTCCGATTTTGATCCCACAGTTTTTACACAGCACGAATTGGGCTGTGAAATTTTAAAAATTAAATTTTTTCCAATAAAATGTCATTTTTCATCAACATTTCTTATTTTCACAGGGAAGAAAATACCCCATTTTGTTGCCCAATTTCTCCTGAGTGCAGCAATACCCTATTTGTGGCGATAAACTTCCGTTTGGGCCCATGGGAGGCCTCAGAAGGGAAGGAGTGCTGTGTGTTCTTTGGAGTGCAGATTTTGCTGGATTGGTTTTCGGTGCCATGTCACATTTGCAGAGCCCCAGAGGTATCAAAGCAATGGAAACCCACCAGAAGTGACCCCATTTTGGAAACTACACCCCTCAAGGAATTCATTTATGAGTGTTGTGACAATTTAGACCACACCATTTTTTCACAGAATTTATTTGAATTGGGCTGTGAATTAACAAAAATGTAATTTTTTCCAATGATGTGTCGTTTCGGCTAAAAATGTTACATTTTCACAAGGAATAAAATACCCCATTTTGTTGCCCAATTTGTCCTGAGTGCGGCAATATCCCAGTTGTGGTGATAAACTGCCGTTTGGCCCATGAGGGGGCTCAGAAGGAAAGGACCACCATTTGGCCTACTGGGGATTTTCTGGTGCTAAGTGATGTATGCAGAAGCCCCTGAGGTACCAGTACAGTTGAAACCCACAAGAAGTGACCCCGTTTTAAAAACTACACCCCTTAAGGCATTCATCTAGAGGTTTAGTGAGCATTTTGGCCGGAAACCTACACCCCATAAACTGTAATGTGGGTTCTCCCGGGTATGGCAATACCCTCAATGTGGCTGTTATAAGCTGCCTGGGCACACAGCAGGGCTCATCGGGGAAAGACGAGGGGGGATAAGCTGTGCGGAGGGCATCAGGGTAAGTAAAACTGGGGTAGATTAAAAATCAAGGGATGTATGATACATTTTAAAACACTTTCATACAGAGCTCTGGTTTTTCGGAACACGCGTCACATTGATATATTGTGTCCTTTCTTATCCCCCTCTTATAGCAGACTTTGTACCTCTTGACTTTTTCCTTTCTTGCCAGTTTGGGGAACTTCTCCTGGAAAGTGTTGCCCTGGTACGATGCGTGTGGCCTCGCTTCCAGAAGTACTGGGTATCCCCCTTCTTGGTCCCTAAAGATTAGTTTCTTGATAACCACCTCTTGAAATTCCAGGAAATTTCCCGTCTGGCCTGCACATCGACGTAGCACGTAACACATTGTACAATGCCATCTGTATGATGTGCACAAACAGCTTCTTATACCACACCTCATGGCGCTGTAGGGCTTCAGGACTTGATCTGACAAGTCCACCCCTCCCAAGTACCTATTATAGTCCAGGATGTAGTCTGGTTTGGGGGTCTCTGTACTGGTACCTCGTACAGGTACATGGGTACTGGTGTGACATCTCTCTTGTCCTTGTACTTGACACACAATATGTTGCTGCTAGATTGTGCCCTGCTCTCACCCCTTCTGAGTGTTTGCCCAAGCAGTGTCTTAGGGAGGCCTCTCAGATTTCTTCTAGCAGTGCCGCATGCCGCAGTACTTCTGGAAGCGAGGCACTTGAAGAGTGGGACGCTGTTATAAAAATTATCCAGGTAGAGGTGGTAACCCTGGTCCAGCAGTGAGTGCACCAAATCCCACACAATTTTTGTATTAACTCCCAGTAAGGGGGGGGGGGCATTCTGGGGGCTGAATACTGGTGTCCTTTCCTTCATATATCCTAAACCTGTAGGTATACCCTGATGCACTCGCGCACAGCTTATACATCTTCACGCCATACCTTGCCCTCTTACCCGGCAGGTACTGGCGGAATTGAAGCCTCCCTTTAAAATGTACCAAGGACTTATCAATAGAAATACACTTCTCGGGGGTGAATGCTTGGGTAAACCGGACACTGAAATGGTCTAATAGGGGTCTCAGTTTATACAAACGGTCAAAACTGGGGCCATCTCGGGGTGGGCACGGCTCATTATCAGTATAATGTAAGAAGCAAAGTATTGCCTAATTTATTTATTTTTTTAGGTTCCAGTTCAGTTCTGAAGTTGCTTTGAGGGGCCCATATATTAGAAATCCCTATCAAACACCCCATTTTAGAAACTAGACCCCTCAAAGTATTCACAACAGCATATAGAAAGTTTATTAACCCTTTAGGTGTTTCACAGGAATTTAGAGCAAAGTAGAGGTGAAATTTACATATTTATTTATTTTTGTCAGAAAATCCTTTTTATACCATTTTTTTTATAACACAGAAGGTTTTATCAGTGAAACGCAACTCAATACTTATTGCCCAGATTCTGCAGTTTAGAGAAATATCCCACATGTGGCTCTAGTGCGGTAAAGGGCTGAAGCAGCGGCCTCCGAAGCAAGGGACCACCTAGAGGATTTTGAGGCCTCCTTTATATTAGGCACCATGTCCGGTTTGAAGAGGTCTTGTGGTGCCAAAACAGTGGAAACCCCCCAAAAAGTGACCCCATTTTTGAAACTAGACCCCTTGAGGAATCCATTGTAGTTTTCTTGGGGGGCATGCGGCTTTTTGATCAGTTTTTATTCTATTTTTAGGTGGCGTGGTGACTAAAAAACTGCAATTCTACTATTGTTTTTTTATTCTATTTTTTTTACAGCGTTCACCGTGCGCTATAAATGACATATTCACTTTATTCTGCGGGGCGATACGATTACGGCGATACCAGATGTTTATAGTTTTTTTATGACTTATGGCGTTTGCACAATAAAATACTTTTTATAAAAAATCATTCCCTTTTTGTGTTACCCTATTCTAAGAGCCAGAACGTTTTTATTTTTCCATCAATAAAGCCGTGCGAGGACTTATTTTCTGCGTAACGAACTGTAGTTTTGATCAGGACCATTTTTAGGTACATGCGACTTTTTGAACTAATTTTATTCCATTTTTGGGAGGTGAAGTGACCAAACAATTATGATTCTGGTACGGTTTATTATTATTTTCTTTTATGGCGTTCACCGTGCGGGATAAATAACGAAATAATTTTGTAGATCAGGCCGTTACGGACGCGGCGATACCAATTATGTATAGTTTATTTGTTTATTTATTTTAATAATAAAGGACTGATAAGGGAAAAGGGGGGATTTTTACTTTTATTACTCTTAAAACTTTTATTTTCTTATTTTTACACAACTTTTTTTTTACTTTTTTTTACTTTGTCCCACTAGGGGACTTGGGGGCAGGAGGCCCTGATCGCTATTCTAATACACTGCATTACATGCGTAGTGCAGTGTATTAGAGCTGTCAGCTACTCACTATGTCAGGACCTACTAGGCTTCCGTCGATGGCGTAGCCGGAGTCCATTGTTAGGACTCTTGTTGCCATAGCCACCATCGCTGGCCGCTATCATGTAGCGGGCCGTCGATGGCGGTTTAACCCCTAAGAAGCCGCGATCGCTATTGAACGCGGCTTCTGAGGGGTCAATCTGCGGGGACCACCGCGATTGGTCCCTGCACACTGAGCTGTGATAGCCTGCTGTCGGAAACAGAAGCTATCACAGCTCATGAACGCGCCCCGCGTGAACGGCACCGTGTTTCATCCATGACATACTATTATGTCATGGAGCGGGAACGATGCACTTACCATGACATAATAGTACGTCCTGGAGCGTTAAGGGGTTAAGGTGAATTTGATGACCTTGCTGCTGCACGCCTCTTTTATTTGAGATGTCCCCTATTATAAAACAAAGCATTCCATTAGGCGGTGTGTCGGACCCTTATTCAGATGACTGATGTCTCTGATTTGATTCTCAGTTAAACGGCTACAATATTTTTATTTGTTGGTCTTTGACGTTTTCTATTATTAATGCTTTTGCTTTTTCAGCATTTTTAGGCTTATATCTTGAAGAAAAAACTAATTTTTTCTAGCAATAAAGTGTTACCCTAAATTAGACTTTTTATTTGTGACCGTCATTGTCTACCGTAAATGTAATTGTGTCAATGGCAATGATTGGGGTGGGGGGGGGGGGGGCTGATATGTGTAATTATCTCTTTGTTTACCTTTTTATTTTAATGGCCTTTCCCTCAAAGGTAAGAAAAGACATTTGGGGAATTTTTATTACATTTTATTTTTATTACACTATACTTTTCCTCTGTAACTGGTGGTGCACAGAAGGGGAGATCAGCCGTGTTACACTGACTATGGTCACTGATAGGGCTGTGCTGGGTCTAGCTAGACCCTGCAGCAGGCTCCTACTACCCGCATCTCGGCAATCATGTGACCAGTCACATGACCACCGGGACCAATAGCGGAAGCAACCTCTACTCTATAAATGTGTACATGAGTACAGAGAAGACAGAAGTGGTGAAAACCACCGGGATCTTCTCTCCGGGGTCCCTGGCAGTCTTTGACGGACGGGCACCCAAAATTCAGCTGCCCAATTGCTTGTGTAGGAAGCTTAAACCTGCACCGTGTGTGTATATATAATATATGTGTGTGTATATGTATATGTGTGTATATATATATATATATATATATATATATATATATATATATAATCCCCCAAAAAGAAGAGGCAGCACTCCAAGAAAATTGGTGAGAAAAGGTGGTGTGTTTATTCACCCCAGGCAGGCAATGTTTCGATCCGTCGCTATGGGATCTTTGTCAAGCAATGACCAACAATCTTAACGGTATATATAACCCAGTGTGGTAATACAATCAGTGATTTAACCTGAGTTAACAAGTAGGAACAGGTGATACATTAGTGGTTACCGTGGTTACAACATAACAACCTCCGGGTATGTTCACACGCAGTGTTTTCAGATGTAATTCGGGCGTTTTATGCCTCGCATTACGCCTGAAAAAACGCCTACAATCATCTGCCCATTGCTTTCAATGGGTTTTTGGTCACTGCGTGTGAACATACCCTCAGTTTGCATGAGGCATCTGCGCAGAGAGCCCTCTGTTATAACAGTGTGTATAGCAGTACAGTGTATACAGTTTTTAACCCCTTCAAGACCGAGCTCATTTTGGCCTTCAGGACCAGCCCCATTTTTTCAAATCTGACGTGTCACTTTATGTGGTAATAACTCTGGAATGCTTTTGCCTATCCAAGCGATTCTGAGATTGTTTTCTCGTGACATATTGTACTTTATATTAGTGGAAAAATTTGGTCAATAAATTCATTGCTTATTTGTGAAAAACACCAAAATTTAGAGAAAATTTGCAAAAATTATGATTTTTCTAATTTTAAATGTATCTGCTTGTAAAACAGATAGTAATACCGCACAAAATAATTACTATTTCACATATTCCATATGTCTACTTTATATTTGCATCGTTTTTTGTACATTATTTTGTTTTTCTAGGACGTTACAAGGCTTAGAACTTTAGCAGCAATTTCTCACATTTTCAAGAAAATTTCAAAAGGCTATTTTTCAAGGACCAGTTCAGTTCTGAAGTGGCTTTGAGAGCCTTTTGTATTAGATAGACCCAATAAATCACCCCATATTAAAAACTGCACCCCTCAAAGTGTTCAAAACAGCATTCAGAAAGTTTCTTAACCCTTTAGGCGTTTCGCAGGAATTAAAGCAATGTAGAGGGGAAATTGACAAATTTTATTTTTTTTGCTGCAATTCATTTGTAATACATTTTTTTCTGTAACACAGAAGGTTTTACCAGAGAAACGCAACTCAATATTTATTGCCCAGATTCTGCAGTTTTTAGAAATATCCCACATGTGGCCCTAGTGTGGTAATGGACTGAAGCACTGGCCTCAGAAGCAAAGGAAGACCTAGTGGATTTTGTGGCCTCCTTTTTATTAGAATATATTTTAGGCACAATGTCGGGTTTGAAGGGCTCTTGCGGTGCCAAAACAGTGGAAATCCACCAAAAGTGACCCCATTTGGGAAACTACACCCCTTGAGGAAATTATCTAGGGGTATAGTGAGCATTTTGAACCCGCAGGTTTTTTGCAGAAATTATTGAAAGTGGGCCATGAAAATGAAAATCGACATTCTTTCAAAGAAAATTTAGGTTTAGCTAATTTTTTCTAATTTCCACAAGGACTAAATAAGAAAAAGCACAGCAACATTTGTAAAGCAGTTTCTCCCGAGTAAAACAATACCCCACATGTGGTAATAAACGGCTGTTTGGAGACACGGCAGGGCTTAGAAGATAAAGAGCGCCATTTGGCTTTTGGAGCTCAAATTTAGCAGGAAAGGTTTGCGGAGGCCAGGTCAGATTGGCAAAGCCCCTGAGGGGACCAAAACAGTGAAAACACCAAAAAAGTGACTCCATTGAGAAAACTACACCCCTTGAGGAATCCATCTAGGGGTGTAGTGAGCATTTTGACCCCACAGGTGTTTCATAGATTTTATTAGAATTGGGCAGTGAAAATAAAAAAAATCCTTTTTCTTCAATAAGACGTAGCTTTAGTTCCAAATTGTTCATTTTCTCAACAAATAAAAAAAAAGAAAAGTACCCCAACATTTGTAAAGCAGCTTCTCTGGAGTACGGCAATACCCCACACGTGGTCATAAACTGCTGTTTGGGCACATTTGCAATGTCCCTGTGGGACCAAAACAGTGGAAACCTCCCAGAAGTGACCCCATTGTGGAAACAACACCCTCAAGGTATTCACCTAGGGGTGTAGTAAGCATGTTAACCCCACAGGTGTTTTGCAGAAATTCGTGTGCACTCGATGTGGGATAGTGAAAATGGGAATTTTTCCTTAGATACGCCAATATGTGGTGCCCAGCTTGTGCCACCATAACAAGACAGCTCTATAATTATGCTGTGTTTCCCGGTTTTAGAAACACCCTACATGTGGCCCTAATCTTTTGCCTGGACATTCGACAGGGCTCAGGAGTGAAAGCGTACCATGTAAAATTGCAATTTTGAACCAATACTTTATATGTTGCCAAATTAGGCCTCAGAGGCTTTGATGTGAAATAATAAAAGAAACCCCTGACTAGTGACCCCATTTTGGAAACTGCACCCCTCAAGGCATTTATTAAGGGGCGTAGTGAGCATTTTCACCCCACGTGTCTTTTCCATAAATGATTGCGCTGCGGAAGGTGCAAATTAAATTTTTTCCCTAGATATGCCAATTCCATGGCAAATATGTCGTGCCCAGCTTGTGCCACTGGGGACACACACCCAAAAATTGTTAAAAGGGTTCACCCGGTTACGGCGATGCCATATATGTGGAAGTAAACAGCTGTTTGGGCACACTGTAGGGCTCAGGTGGGTGGGAGCGCCATTTGGCTTTTGGAGCGTGGATTTTGCTTGGTAATAGTTTGTTTGGAGTTTTACTTGTGTTTCCGTTTATAATCTGGGGCATATGTGAGCTGGGCAGAGTATATCAGGGGCATAGTCAGGTAGTATAATAATAAGGTAAAAAAAATAATTTTGCCGGGAAAGTGTTGTCCTGGTATAATACGGGCGCCCTCGCTTCCAGCGGATATGTTTGGGCCCTCCCCTTCCTGATTCCCTAATTTTAGTGCCTTGATACATCGCCTTTTGAAACAGAAGAAATTTTCCCCTCGGGCTGCACAACTGGATATTTTTCTTTCCTGACTTATTGGAGCCTTAAATTATTTTATTTTTTCATAGACGTAGTGGTATGAGGGCTTTTTTTTTTTTGCGGAACGAGCTGTAGTTGTTATTGGTACCATATTGGGGTACATGAAACTTATTGGTCACTTGTTATCCTTTTTTTGGGAGGCAACGTGACAAAAAAAACAGCAATTCTGGCATAGTTTTTTAGTTTTTTTTTATACAGTGTTCAACATGCGTTATAAACGACATGTTACCTTTATTCTGCGGGTCAGTATGATTCCGGCGATACCTAATTTATAGAACTTTTTTATAACTTTTTGCACAATAAAATTACTTTTGGAAAGAGAATGTATTTTTTTCTGTCGCCATGTTGTGAGAGACATAACTTTAATTTTTTTGTATTTTTTTCTGCCATTATTTTTTAGTTGTTTTTTTACGGCATTCACTGCGCTGGATAAATAACATAATATATTTATAGTTTAGGTCATTACGGTCGCAGCGATACCAAATATGTATGGTTTATTTATTTTTTTCAATAATAAATGACTTGATAAGGGAAAAAGGGGGAGATTGTGTTTTATTTTATTACTTGAAACTTTTATTGTATTTTTTACAACTTTTATTTTTACTTTTTTTTGTTACACTTTTCTTTAGTCCCACTAGGGGACTTGAAGGTCCAACTGTTTGTTTGATGTTCTAATACATTGCACTACCTATGTAGTGCAATGTATTGGAACTGTCAGTTGTTCACTGACAGCAAGCCAATCAGGCTCCGCCTCTGGGCGGGGCCTAATCAGCTTCCGTAATGGTAGACAGGAGGCCATTGTTACGGCTCCTGTTGCCATAGTAGCAGTCGCCAGCCTTGCGATCGCATGGCAAGGCTGCCGATTTGTTACAAATCCCTAGGATGCAACGATCACAATGGATTGCTGCATCGAAGGGGTTAATGCCAGGAATCGGAGCTATCTCTAAGGGTCTAAGAGTATTCAGCCTGAATATCCATTCGAGTTCCCTTTTTTTTTTTTAAAAAGCCACTTTGTCACCACCTCAACCTAGGGGTGGGATGTGGTCAATTATCCTGAATTTTAACTGTTTCTCCGTATGGTTCATTTCAGCGAAGTGCTTGGAAACAGGTAAGTCTAACTGTCACGAAGGGTTTGTGAACCCACTCGGCCGTACCGCCTTGGCAGTAAGGCAGCTGGCCAACTGAGAGCAGGTGAGTCTATAGGTCTATAGGTACCTGTGGCAGCTCAAACAGCAGCAGGGCAGGCTTGGCTGGGACTTAGGTAGCAGGCAGACGTCAGGCAAGGTGGAGCAGGTCAGACGTGGATGTAGCGCAGCACGACTTTGGCACGGCTCGGTGCTAAACCAGGAATGTATGGATTGCTAGGTACAGGAACTGGAAACAAGTATAGATACAGGGACTGTTTAAGAGCGGGCACGAGCGTGCGCGCGCACCCTACGGGGTTCGGCAGATGTGAGTGGATGCGAGCACTGGCGTCTCCTGAGGAGGCTGGGGCCAGCACTTGCCGACTCGTGGCTGCGGCTGTCAAGGGGATGTTGGAGCTGACAGCCCACAGCCACGGACATAACAGTATCCCCCCTCTTATTGGGACCAGAGCGAGAGAGAAACTTCAGAAGAGTAGGGGCATTGAGGTTCTCCTCTGGCTCCCAGGACCTCTCTTCAGGACCAAACCCCCTCCAATCCACCAAATAAAAAGGGGAGTCTTGGAATAGCGGTTCAGGATCACAGGTTTCAGGAGGGAGATATGGAAGGAGTTGGGAATCCTGAGGGTAGGAGGCAGCCGGAGCTTGTAGGCGACAGGATTGATCTGCTGCAGAACCTCGAATGGTCCGAGGAACCTGGGGCAAATTTACATGACGGCACCCTCAGTCGGATATTCCTGGATGACAGCCAGACCTTAGTGCCAGGAAGAAACCGAGGAGGCTCTCTTCGCCTTGTGTCAGCCTTCTGTTTCATGCGGTTCCACTGCCATTAGGATGGAGGATCGAGTCTGCTGCCAGATCTTCAAAAAGTCTCTAAACGTGGAATCAGCTGCAGGTACCTTGGAAGTATCAGGCACCGAGAGAGGAAATCGTGGGTGTTGGTCGTAGACAATGCAGAACGGTGTATTCCTAGTAGACTCGCTGGTGTGGTTATTGTAGGAGAACTCCGCCCACGGGAGCAGCTGCACCCAGTCATCATGCTACTTGGAGATGAAGTGGTGTATGTAGTTCTCCAAAATCTGGTTGATCCTCTCGACCTGACAATTAGACTGAGGATGGTAGGCAGAAGAAAAGTCCAACTTCACGCCAAGAAGTCCGCAGAGGGCTCTCCAGAACCTCGAGGTGAACTGAACCCCCCGATCAGACACAATATGCTGCGGCAAGCCGTGCAGGCGGAAGATGTGTTGGATAAATAACTTGGCCAACTGAGGAGCAGAAGGAAGACCGGTAAGAGGAACGAAGTGGGCCATCTTCGAAAATCGGTCCACCACCAGCAGAGAGAGGCAGGTCCGTGATAAAGTCCATCGCTATATGCTGCCAGGGAGCATTGGGCACAGGCAATGGCTGGAGCAGGCCAGCAGCTCTGGAGTGGGTGGCCTTGTTGGCTGCACATACAGCACAGGAAGAAACGAAGTCCACAATATCCTTGGGCAGAGTGGACCACCAGAAATGACGAGCAATCAAATCCCGGGTCTTACGTAACCCCGCGTGACCTGCCAGTCTAGAGTGACCCCAGCGGAGGATTCTTCCACGATTAGCCAGGTGCACAAAAGTCCTCCTAGGAGGAATGTCCCCAATTTGCAGGGGGTTGACCGAGACAATGCAAGATGGATCGATAATGTTCTGTGGACTCTCAATGGTGTCTTCTGTCTCGAAAGACCTGGACAAGGCATCGGCCATCACATTATTGTCGGCCGGGCGATAATGAAGCTCAAACTGGAACCTTGCAAAGAACAGTGACCACCTGGCCTGACGAGGGTTCAACCGTTGGGCCGTCTGGAGGTAGGTCAGATTCTTGTGGTCCGTAAAAATCAAGATTGGATGAGCTGTGCCCTCTAGTAGATGTCTCCACTCCTCCAGGGCCAAATTGATGCGAGTAGTTGCGTTCTGCGGAAGAGAAGAGCTTGGAAAAGTAACCACATACCATTTACTTGCCCTTGGGACCTCTCTGGAACAGGAGTGCACCAGCGCCTCTGCAATATGAGCAGTGTCTGAAACCATTCCCCCTGTCTCTTTTTAATCTTTGGGATAAAAGTCTTCGCTTGTTGTTTGCGAATTAAGGCCGTCATCATTTTATTCCCCTTGTCACCATGAGCATATTGCTTATATTTTGAAATTTGGATGAGGTGGGCGGATTTAACATTAAGAATGTCTTTCACCTTATCTCTAAGACTAGTCAATTCCGCTAATGAAGAGATGGCTACTGTCTTCTTGTGTACTCCCTCCAAAAGGGCAATCTGAGAAAATAAAGAATTTAGTACAGCATTGGTCTTTTTCTTTACATGCGTTCCCAGGGAAATAAGCTCACCTCTGATCACCGATTTATGAGCCTCCCACACAATCGGATTCGAAATAGAATCTGAAACATTATGAGTGAAATATTGAGATAAATGGTTCTCAATAATCTGGGCATTAGTCTTATCCACTATAAGAGTGTCATTAAGTCTCCAACACCAATCTCCCTTAGGAATACCTACTAAACTTATAGACACTAAAATCGGGGCAAGGTCTCATAATAAAATATGGCCTATATCCTCAGAACGGACTAGTGAAGTATACTGCTGCGAAAGAAAAATATAATCTAATCTGTGATATGTATTGTGGGTGGGTGAGAAATAAGAATAATCCTTATCTAACGGATGCAGCAGTCTCCAGACATCTGTCAAGTGCAGGGAATTCAAAGCCTTGTTCAAGTGTGCTAGCGTCTTATACAAGGCATGCTGTGATCCCGTGGTGTCTAAAATCAGATTAAGGGGTAAATTCAGGTCTCCCCCACCACCAAAATCCCTTCAGAAAAATCACGTAACATGTTCAGAGTCCGAATAAGCCAACATTAGGAGAATATAGATTAGCGAAGGTATACATCACTGTATTTTAACGATATATATTGTGCTCCCACAAATATGAACATTTGAAAATTCACTGAAGTGATAAATGAGTAAAATGTATAATTGCGGACTTGGCGGATCAGATAACACAATGGCCTTCAGTCACGTTCCGTAGAGGTAAAAACATCAGGGATAGGGTGATGCAGAGTTGTTTTGATCCAATAATCCAAAAGGGTACTTGGTTAGACAGGCAGATACCGGGTACAGACAGATGTGGTAGTTGTAGAGCCTGTGATTTCATTCAAAGTGGAAAAAAATTCAAAAGTGTTACCACCAAGGTTGAGTATGATATCCGAGATTTTGTGAACTGCAAAACGGCTGGAGTTGTCTATTTAATCACATGTCCATGACCACTGAATTACGTGGGCAAGACAATACGGCAGTTTCGGCGCCGGATTAGGGAACATGTTGGAGATGTCACAAATGAAAGAGATACTTCCATATCAAAACATGTGCATGCAAAACATCAAGGCAGGGCAGAATGATTAAAATTTCAGGCAATTGAATTGGTACGTCCTCCTAAACGGGGAGGGGATTGGGATAACCTCATTCTGCGTAAAGAGGCCCAATGGATCTACAGACTGGCTTGCGTACATCCTGAAGGTTTAAACGAGCAAACAAATTATACCTGTTTTATTTAATACACAATCCATATCAAGTCATAGGGCTTTTTTGGTCCTCTGGGTGGGGGTATGGTAATGCATTCCTAGTCCCAGTGTAGTCACTTGAAATATATCAATCAATAAGTAGCAGGTATGGCAATTGAGTCCAGGAGTGTGTCAAATGTTTTAAGTGAGGTTTACAATTACGTCGTTCTTCTATCCATATATTATGTATTTTCAGGGTAGGTGCTCCTATCGTGGTAGTCCAATTGTGGCCCTGAGCTGATCCGCAACATATATCCAACCTTATAGTGTTATACTCCATCCTTGAATAGCATGAGGCTTTGTGTAGTAAATAGATACTTCTACAGCCTCCCATTGAGTCCGCATGCTCTGTGTTGTTTACATTGTTACTTCCGGGTATGTCAGCTGACAGCCGGGAGTCACATGGTTGAGCATCATGGATGTGCTGGGCGAGTGTGATTGGCTGTTTGATGTATGCTGCTGGAGCCAGGCGGCGGAGCATTCAGTTCATAGTGACTCAGAGTCCCAGAGTGAAGCATGCCGCTGACATCTATGCGTGCATGCTTCCGTGTTGTGCAGTAGAATATCTGCAGCTGAAGATATATCGCTGGCATCCTGGCCAGACTGACAGACCCCTGATGATAAGTATAGAAACGCGTAGGGTCGGGTGAAGTGAGGGAATTTTGCGTAGGGGGCAGTGGCATTGTTGTGCATCTGTACATTGGGAGAATCTGGTGCGGTTAACGCAGGCTCCTGTGTGAACGAGGGTCCAAACCACTGCTTTACCAATGTTATACGCTGATTCCATATTTTGATATCTCTGTTTACATACCCAGTCATTAAGGGTTCGCAAACGAACTAGGACTGGGAGTATTCTGTTTAATACGTTTTTAAATACATGGTTGGGCTTTTCACAGTGGTGATTGTACCCCTGTTTTTAGATAGCTATGAAATAAAAATTATACGAAGGTATACATCATTACATATTTTCCCTTTTATAAATAAGTATCTAACATCCGAGTCTTCCAATTGCGTTAACAACGAAAATGGAATGCATTTATGTATAGCTATGCTAACACCTCGAGCTGCAGACTGATAAGGGCAATGGAACCATAAATTAAAATCTCTGGTAGAAAGAGTAGGGAGTTTTGTACGATTTGAAATGGGTTTCTTGTAAGGGGACCACGTGTGCAGTCTGCTTTTTCAACATTCTAATAACTTGACTATGCTTCTGTGTATAACGGTTCTCACCTGTTTGTTCGTGGATCCTCTGTGTCGTCTGGGAGATGGTGCTTGGAACCCAGGCAACACTTGGCACAGCGGGTAGAGGCGGATGGATAGGCAGAAGTCAGGACAGGCAGCAGACGTCATAACGGGTATGACAGCAATAGGTCAAGGCAGGCGTCGTAACACGTATGGAGAGCAATAGGTCAAGGCAGGCGGCAGACAAGGATGGTGAAGTTCAGGCAGAGGTCAGTAACGGGAAATCCAGACAAAAAGGCAGAAGGGACGGAAACAGGGAACCAGGGCACAGGGAAAATCATGGGGAACTTCGTTCAACAAGCATGGATTCAGGGAAGGAGGAACCTTAAATAGGAAGTCTTAGGAATTAAGGCGCGCGCTGGCCCTTTAAGACAGGACGAGTCAGCGCGCGCGCCCTCTAGTGACTGCAGCCGCTCATTGAGGGTGACTGCAGCCGCTCATTTAGGATGACGGCCGCAGAGGGAGGTAAGGGATGCACTTACCTGACGCCATCCAGAGCCAGCAGAGCGTTTGGATCGGGTAAGTGGAGCTCGGGATGAGCATGTGGTAATGGAGGACGCCGGAGCAGAGGCCGTTGGGAAGGTGGGGAACGGTGCGGCAGCCGTTACAGTACCCCCCATTTACGCCCCCTCTTTTTAGGCTTGCTTGGAAACCTTCGCTCAAAGACCTTGATAAGAGCTTGGGCGTTGATATTCTCCACGGGCTCCCATGACCTCTCCTCAGGACCATAATCTTTCCAGTCCACTAGGTACCATAATCTCCCCCGTGAACTTTTGACATCCAGGATCTCTTGAATTTCAAATTTGGCATTATCCTGATGGACAGGAATTTTCTTTGAAAAATGGTTGAGTATAGTGGGTTTCAGCAGAGAAATATGGAAGGAATTAGAGATTTTCAGAGACTGAGGAAGGCAAAGTCTGAAAGTTACTGGATTGATTTGTTTTGTTATTTCATAGGGGCCCAGAAACCGAGGAGCTAGATTGTAACAAGGGGTCTTCAGACGTATGTACCGGGTGGACAGCCAGACTTTATCCCCAGGAAGGAGCTGCGTCGGTATCCTGCGTCTTTTATCCGTGTCTCTCTAAAACCTGGCTACGGCTTTGTGGATGGAGTCCTTGGCCTTTTGCCATATACGTACAAAGTCGCGGTGGACCGTGTTAGCAGCTGGAACCTCAGAAGGCGCAGAGACTGGTAGGGGAATTCCTGGATGCTGGCCAAACACCAAGAAGAAGGGAGAAGAGCGGATAGATTCCCCCGTATGGTTGTTGTAGGCAAATTCGGCCCATGGAAGCAGACTTGCCCAGTCGTCTTGTCGCGGAAACACGAAATTCCTGAGGAAACGTTCAAGTATTTGGTTTATCTGCTCTACTTGACCATTGGATTGAGGATGGTACGCGGAAGAGAAGTCTAGTTTGACCTCCAGCAGTTTTCACAAGGCTATCCAGAACTTTGATGTGAACTGAACTCCTCTGGCAGAAACAATATGCTTAGGAAGACCATGCAGGCGAAAGATGTGCTTGATAAACAGCGTTGCCAGTCGGGAAGATGACGGAAGGCCTGAGAGAGGTACGAAGTGCGCCATCTTAGAAAAGCGATCCACTACAAACCAGATCACTGTACACCCAGCAGAACTAGGCAGATCAGTGATGAAGTCCATGGCAATGTGCGACCAGGGAGAGTCAGGCACGGGAGGAGGGTGCAAAAGGCCAGCAGGTCTTGAATGGGAGACTTTATTTTGAGAGCAGGTGGAGCAGGCTGAAACAAAGTCTTTAGTGTCTTGGGACATGGAAGGCCACCAGTACTGACGGCCAATCAAATTGAGGCATGACCCCAATGAAGAACACAATCCCTTTGTTTAGGGGGTACGTAGGTCTTTAATCGAGGAATGTGTACCACTTCAGCTGGAGCAGCATTCACAATACGTTTAGGATCTATAATAAACTGTGGGCTGGGCTATTGGTCTGTGGGGTCAAAACATCGAGATAAAGCGTCAGCCTTGGTATTCTTTCCAGCGGGTCTGTAGTGAAGCTGAAAATCGAATCTAGAGAAGAATAATGCCAACCGAGCTTGACGAGAGTTTAGGCGTTGAGCAGTCTGTAAGTATAGGAGGTTCTTATGATCTGTGTAAATGATGATGGGATGCCGTGCACCCTCAAGCAAATGTCTCCATTCCCCCAGGGCCAATTTAATAGCTAAAAGTTCTTTATCTCCAATTCCATAATTTTTTTCAGCGGATGTGAACGATTTGGAGAAAAACGCAGGCCACCAGTCTCCCTCTACAAGTCTTTTGTGACAGGATAGCTCCGACTCCCACAGATGAAGCATCGACCTTTAGAACAAAGGGTTTGGTGGAATCCGGTCTATGTAGGACTGAAGCAGAAGAGAAGGCAACTTTAAGAGCTTGGAATGCAGATTTAGCCTCCGTGGTCCAGTCTTTAGCATTAACCCCTTTTTTGGTCAGAGCAGAAATAGGAGCTATCATAGAGGAGAAATGAGGAATAATCTGGTGGGGTAATAATTTGCAAATCCCAGCAGGCGTTGGACCGCTTTGAGTCCTTGTGGACGAGGCCAGTTGAGAATAGAAGATAGCTTGGCTGGATCCATTTGAAGTCCCTGGTCAGAAATGACATACCCCAAGAAAGGCAGGCTGGTTCTCTCGAAGAGGCATTTCTCTAGCTTGGCAAACAGAGTGTTCTCACGCAGCCGCTGTAACACTTGGCGCACATGCACACGATAAGTTTGAATATTGGGAGAAAATATTAAAATGTCATCTAGGTATACCACCACACAGCTGTACAACAGATCTCGAAATATGTCATTAACAAAAGCCTGGAAAACTACAGGAGCATTACAAAGTCCAAAGGGCATGACAAGGTATTCAAAATGCCCATCACAAGTGTTGAAGGCGGTTTTCCATTCGTCTCCCTCGCGGATGCGGATGAGGTTATAAGCTCCACAAAGGTCTAGTTTGGTGAAGATTTTCGCCCTCTGTAGGCGGTCAAAGAGTGCAGAGATCAATGGTAACGGGTACTTGTTTTTCAACGTGATATTATTCAATCCTCGGTAATCAATACAAGGACGCAAGGAGCCGTCTTTTTTTCCCCCAAAGGAAAACCCTGCGCCAGCAGGAGAGGAGGACTTACGGATGAATCCTCTCTCCAGATTTTCTTGGATATACCGAGACATGGTCTCCGTCTCGAGCAAAGACAGAGGGTGGACTCTGCCTCTGGGAGGCGTCGCGTTGGGGACCAGGTATATGGCCTGTGAGGAGGCAGCGATTTAGCTTGTTGTTTACAGAAAACATCCGAGAAGCTTTTGTATGGAGTAGGAAGTCCTGCTGAGTTAGGTTCTGTAGACTGAGGCATGGGTGGGCGAATAGATTGTAGACAATGTTGGTGATAGAAGTCACTCCAGCGGGTAATTTGACCTCCAGTCCAGTCAATAACAGGAGAGTGCTTCTGCAACCACGGTAGACCTAGTAGCAAAGAGTTTAGAGTTCTTTAAAACATAGAAGGAGATACGTTCCTGGTGCAGTGCCCCAGTTAACAGGAGAATGGGTTCGGTGACGAGATAGTTTCCTGTAGAAGCCTCCCATCTACAGAAGCAATGGACAACGGTTTTGTTAGTTTTTGCACTGGGATTTGGTAGTGATTTACCAAGGACTGGCACAGAAAATTCCCAGCGGATCCGGAATCTAGGAAGGCTTGAATGCAGAAAGTGTTTTCTGCAAAGGACCGCTTCGCTGGTATGGTCATCTTCTGAGAGGAAGGTTTTCCACCTAGTGTAGCCTCTCCTACTTGCCCTAGGCATTGGAGTTTTCCGGCCTCACTGGACAGTCTCTAAGGAAGTGCGTTTTACCACCACAATACAAACATAAATTCAACTTGCGTCTATTCTGACGCTCCTCATGCTTGAGTCTTGTTCTCTCCACCTGCATGGGTTTGTCCGACCGATATGAAGATGAGGCCAGAAAAGGTCTTTGGAAGGTTGGTGCCAACCGTGATGTCCGATTGCTTCGAGCAGATTCTTGTTGTCTCTCACGGAAACGTATATCTATACGATTGGCAAGAGTAATCAAGTCATCCAAGGACAGTGGAAGGTCTCGGCCAGCAAGTTCATCCTCGATTCGGCCCGCCAGACCCTCCCAGAAGGTAGATACCAAAGCCTCATTATTCCACTGGAGTTCAGTAGCCAGGGTGCGAAACTGAATGGTGTATTAGCCTACAGTGGAGGTTCCTTGCCGGAGCTTGAGTAGAGAGGAAGCTGCAGAAGAGGCTCGACCTGGTTCTTCAAACACCCTTTTAAACGTGGAGAGAAAGTTCTGAATGTTGTACATGATGGGGTCGTTTCTCTCCCACAAGGGAAATGCCCAAGCCAGCGCTTCACCTTACAGCAGGGACAGGATGTAGGCCACCTTAGCCTGGTCTGAGGAAAAATGATGCGCCATGACTTCAAAGTGGATGGTGCACTGGTTAAAAAATCCCCTGCAGGTCTTAGGGTCTCCCTCATAGCGGGCAGGCATAGGTAAATGTAGTCCCGGACTGTAGACAGTAGCTTGCGGTGGTGGTATCGGAGGCGCTAGTGCGTTCAAGCGGTAGCTGAAACAGCTGATCTTGGCGGACTCGTTGTCTGGAAAGCTCCTGAGCCATATCAGCCGTGTCAATCAGGGCTGTGTCAAGGGGATCCATGGCTTGTTCAACCTATAGCGGTTCTCACCGGGTTGTTCGTGGATCCTCTGTGTCGCCTGGGAGATGGTGCTTGGAACCCAGGCAACACTTGACACAGTGGGTAGAGGCGGTCGGATGGATAGGCAGAAGTTAGGACAGGCAGCAGACGTCGTAACGGGTATGGCAGCAATAGGTCAAGGCAGGCAGCAGACGTCGTAACGGGTATGGAAGCAATAGGTCAAGGCAGGCGGCAGGCATCGTAACGGGTATGGATAGCAATAGGTCAAGGCAGGCGGCAGACAAGGATGGTCAAGTTCAGGCAGAGGTCAGTAACGGGAAATCCAGACAAAAGGCAGAAGGGATGGAAACAGGGAACCAGGGCACAGGGAAACTCACGGGGAACTTGGTTGAACAAGCATGGATGCAGGGAAGGAGGAACCTTAAATAGGAAGTCTTATCAATTAAGGCGCGCGCTGACCCTTTATGACAGGACGAGTCAGCGCGCGCGCCCTCTAGTGACTGCAGCCGCACATCGAGGATGACGGCCGCGGAGGGAGGTAAGGGATGCACTTACCTGACGCTGTCCAGAGCCAGCAGAGCGTCCGGATCGGGTAAGTGGAGCTCGGGATGAGCATGTGGTAATCGAGGACGCCGGAACCGGAGCAGAGGCCGTGGGGAAGGCGGGGAACGGCTCAGCTGCCGTTACACTGTGGCACATTCAGACCCCTCACATTATGCGATACAATCTTAAGTTCCGCCATAGCCCCCAAAAATCCACCTCAATATCTTTTCAGACCACATGACATTACAAAAATAACAAAAAAGTAATAGAATAGTAAATAACCGTATTCCATAAAGGAATAAAACAAAAGCTATGGAAAAGGGTGTAATTCCAGCATCTAGAGGAACAAGCAGCATCACCCTAAAGAAAGGAGAAATACACATACAAGTTGGGGGGTCACTATAGAATACATGAGATTAACCTCAAGGCATAACAACCCAAACCCCACCCAAGCAGCTTTTTATATTTCAAGTGTAATACCAATAAGACACTTCAAGTACACTTATAATACATTATACAATCAAATGTGAGGACCATAAAACAATCAGTAGTCAACTTATAACAATGCAGTTATGACTATAAATCTCCCCAAAGCCCATACAGGAGTAAGGAAACTGAACAGGAAGTCATCAATTAGTGCAAGGAGTTATGCAGATATATATTTACTACGGAGCGACCAAGAGTCCTCAGGTCGAATCCACTCTTTGGGTCATGGGAGTGCTTTTCTTTCCTCACGGCGAGCGATGTCCAGACACCCTTGTCCAGGGATCAGTCTCACGTAGAGCAGGTATCCTCAGAGGTTGAGCTTAAGGAAGCCACGATGGAATGTCTATAGGTTGTAATCCAAGTAAATGCCAAGCAGCACGAAGATCCTCTGGTTTCCTAATCACAATTTGCTTATCCTGCTTAATGTTTGCCACTCCAAAAGGATACAGCCAATGTACGGGATGTTGTTAGCCCGCAACATATCTAACAGCGGCTTCAATATGCTACGTTTGGCAAGAGTTGAGGACACCAAATCTTGGAAAAGAAGAATAGGGGTTCCCTCATAACGAACTCCTTCTGAAGCCCTTGCTTGCTTCAGAAGTGCAGCTGTATCCACATAGCTAAGTAGACCACAGATTACATCTCGAGGTGGATCTTGCAAACGTGGTTTAGCTCTCAAGGCCCGATGTATATGTTCAATGTGAATTGACGCAGCTCTATCCTCTCCCAATATAGAAACAAAAATCTCCCGAGCAACTTTAGGCAAAACCTCATGTGAAATGGATTCCGGAAGGCCGCGAATCCTAATATTCTTGCGGCAACTTCTGTTTTCCCGATCTTCAGCTTGCAATAAAGCAAAAAAACCATGTTAATGTGGTCATGTTGTATATGTATAAGTCTTTTGTACAGCCTCTCCAAATTTGACCTCCTCCGTATGTGTGGACTCAAGCATGTGCACCCTGTCCCCTATATGTCGCAAGACTGCTTTTATATCTGCCAAATCTAAGGCTAAGGGGCCCAGGGCTTTAAAAATAACTCTTTTAATGAATCCTCTTGACACAGGGACATAAGTAGACTCACCCCCAGCCTCCGATTGATGTCCTGTGCTTCCGGCGCCATCTTGGATGCACGCGTCGGAGAGCGCTCTAGAGTTTTCTTCAAAAACTTGTCTAAATTGGCTTGGTTTTTCCTCGGTTTCGGGGTGATTGAGGGGTCTTTGCCCTTATCTTTGATGGTCCTCACCATACGGCCGTGTCCTATCTCGCTATGAGCTCGGGTGAGTCGGGTTGCAGCGGTAGCTCCAGATCAAGCCACCTTCTCTGCTCGCTGTCAAGCTCTGCCCCCTTTTCTTTAAATAAGTGTAACCACCCTACCATCAGCACGTTTTTTAACCCTACAATTGTTTTTGTGTCTTGTACTAAACAATATTTTTTTATTAGGTATCTGATGTACCATCTCTCTTCAGTCTGAGTGCCTGTATATAGGAAATATGAGCTTTAGACCCAGATGAACCCCTATAATACGGACTGAGAAAATGCCAATAAATTTCGTGTACAGTGACGTAGCTCAATATTGATACCCTGCTATTTCTTCCTCTTTTTTTAGTTTCCTTTTGAGAAGTGTTTTATGTCACATGTTGTTGTTTTTTATGAAATGACCCTAACTGTGGTCTCTTTTGCATATTTCTTTGCCGTGGGATATATGTGTGATGTGTAATCACATCCACATCTATATTCCCCTAAATTTTACACAGTGACCTCACTAATTAGTGTAACAAAACTTGTCTCACGAGGTCTAATATAATTAATGTTGTATTATGTTCACTATATTTTCCCACTAGTCATCGAGTTGTATATAAGCATTCTCTGGGAGATTATTTCTCTCCCCCTCTTTTGAATGTCAACATTCACGCATCTATCACAATCCTTGGCAATACACGCAATACTCATTGGCTATCATTTGGTCCTTGGGGATATATTGAATGGGTGGGGTTTGCTACGTCATTAGTTTAGCAACATGTTACTTGCGATTCTCCTTGTCCCAGTTGTCCTATGAGGTGCGTACTCCAAGTGCACGTGACCGGGTGTGTTGCTTGCTCCGTTTCCACCTCCCATAGCGCAATGTGCATGTCTGGTATTCCTGGTACACGTCAGGAACCCGGATGTGCGCTACGGCGCTGGAGGCCGGAAGTGGGGCATGCCTCACTTCCGGTTGCGTCGGTGGACATGCGCCGCTATTCTATGGACGCTGAATAAACAGAAAACACCTGGGCATTGCACTATTTAAAGCCAAGACTGCAACAAGACACTATACATCCCCTGAGGAAGCAGACATCGCGAAACGCGTGTTGGGTTTAATACTTGCTATCCAGCCTTCCAGGAATACTGACATGGGTAAGGTTCTCCATACCTATTTATGATATTCAAGCTCTCCCTTCTGAAAAACTGCCCCTAGGACTATTATGTATATTACTTTATGGGTGTTCACATGAGGGATTAGCTGTTTATAGGACAACACACCTCCCATCTCATATATCCTCAGTGTAAGGAATACAGTGCAATATTTATTGCTATATACACGTGGATAGCCTGTTTACTTGTATTATACAATATTATAGAGTCTCTCCATTTCATTATGTACCTTTTTAAATGTTTGTTTTATATGTGTAAATAATACAATTTGTTATATTTTATATATACCTGGCTTCGTACTCTGATTTTTCTATATATAAATATCTATTATGGAGTTGCCTTTGCATTAAAAGTGGGAGGGTGTCCCATAGTGACATTACCTAGCCCATTGCTATCATGCATTAGGAGTTTATAGAATTACAATCTTATAACGCGCTTGAAATTTTGAGAAACTGTTGGGGCATCCTCGGCTTAGACCCAGATGTCAGTGAAAAAGTTATGAAATATCCTTCTGTCACATATCGTCGGGGGATGGATTTTAAGGGACAGGCTAGTTAAAAGTCATCTTTCAACACCTGCCGCATCAAACACATGGCTGGGTAAAACTAACATTCTTGGCTCTTTTAAATGTGGAGGATGTAAAGCCTGCGAGTATCTCCACCCTAGCAAAAACTTCAATGGTGCAACCACAGTAACCTCATATGCGAATAGACTTTATTAATTGTATTGTATTAATATGGTATTGTATATGGCTGTCCTTGTCCTCTCAATTACGTAGGTAAGAACATACGCCAGTTTCGAAGACGAATTTCGGAACATGTGGGAAATGTTTTGAGGGAGGAGGATACCCCAGTAGCTAAACATGTCCTACAACAACATGGAGGTGATCCGAAATGATTAAGATTTCAAGGGGTTGAGATAGTACGTCCTAGTATCAGAAGGGGAGATTTTGATAACAAACTATTACAGGAAGAATCTCAATGGATATTTAGGCTTAAATCTACAAAACCTGGAGGTCTGAATGATTCGATATCCCTTGTGCCGTTTATTTAATTATTTCGCACTTTTTAGTGTGTAATAGGTTAATTCTCCATAGGTCAGGAGATAATGAGAATATATATCTGCAGCAGCGGCCATGCAGGGGAGCAGGTTATTGTGACGGAGTAGTGTTATGGCCGCGGTCACGGACCGCAACCTCCTCTTACCTCACGACCGCAGACCTCCCTCTTTGCGTGCTGGTTCTCGGCCTTAAAGGACTAGCGCGCGCATATGTAATTAATTAATCTCCAGATCACTTGAACTATAAAAAGGGCCCTGCTCTTCCGTTCCATGCCTGAGCGTTTTTGTAGTCTTCCCATGTCTGTATCACAAATGGTTCCTTAGTGTTATCCTGTTCCCATGCTCTGCTACCTGCATCCTGTGATGTATTTTGTTCCTGAGCCTGTCTAGTGTTGGATTCGTGTCATGCCGCCTGCTGTCATCAACCACGTCTGGCGTAACCTGCTACACCTGTCATCCGCCACGTCTGGCGCAACCTGCTACACCTACTGCTATACGCCACGTCTGGTGTCATCTGCTAGTCCTGGTATCATCCGCCACGTGTGGCGCAACCTGTCACATCCAGCCCCATCCATGCTAAAGCCTCTGCCATTATCTGAACTATCTCAGGTACCCTTCTGCTACGAACTCCTTGTATAGACTTTTGCATTGACTGTGACTTGGCCAGCTGCCTCTCCCCTACGGCGGAGCGGCCTAGCAGGTCCACATAGCCCTAGCTAGTGGCAAAATCCATATGCATCTTCAGAAGTGATTTTATGGATGTTATCGTTACTTTACATGGAAAATAGTATATAGGGGGCAAGGTATATAAGAGCAGAAGGATATATAGGCGACAGCAGGATATATAGGGGCAGGATATATATATAGGCAGCAGGGTATATAGGGGCAGCAGGGCATATATGGGGCAGCACAGATATGTTCAATTCATCTGTTCTACTTTAATATTGAACACACTTTTACAAAGAGAAAAACATGCACACACACACACACACACACACACACACACACACACACACACACACACACACACACTAACATATACACATACAAACACAGTAACACATACTGCATACAGAGACATACTGTATACACAAAGGCACATACTGTATACACACAGAGACACACTGTAACATATACACATACAAACTGTGTATACAGTATGTGTCTCTGAGACACATACTATATACACACAGAGACACACATTGTATATACACACATAGATACTCACCATCTCTCCTTGCTGACAGGATCACAGGCTTTGGACAGGATCACAGGCTTCGGACAGGATGGGCTCTGGGCGGAGCTTCCTCTGCTTCTTGGCTCTTATTTACGTGTATGTAACTAAGAGCAGAGCACAGAGTAGAGGCAGAGCCCAGTGGCACCCCCTACATGCTGGGAGGGTGCAGCGCCCTGTGCGCTCGCACATCCCTAAGGCCGGCCCTGCCTGCTGCCTATAGTATACATTTGTATGTGCGTCCTGAGGACGCACATACAAGTGAATGTGTCTGTCACTAGCACCGGTGCCCCCTCCGGTGCTCGCAATGTCACTGCATCGGCCCACCACCCGTGAGGCGGGCTTTAAAGTTTAGTGAGCGTGCAGATTGTGGAATGTGGGCAGCCGCGCACCTTATAGGGAACACTGGACCTGAGTCATCTGACCTCGTGTCACTGTGAGGTCAGGTGACTGGAGCGGTCCACTCCCGGGCCATCACAGACCACAGAACGGTGCCGCAGGAACTCCTAGCTCTTCCTAATGCTGATCGCTGCTGCAGGTGTGAGACATACAGGGCACATATCAAAGCAATTTCTCCAGAGTACGGAAATACCCCATATGTGGTCTTAAACTGCTGTTTGGACACAGGGCGGGGCTCAGAAAGGCAGGAGCGCTATTTGGCATGCAGATTTTTGCTGGATTGGTTTTTGGGTGCCATGCTGCATTTGCAAAACCCTAAGGTACCAGAGTACAGTGGAAGCCCCCAAGAAGTGACCCCATTTTGGAAACTACACCCCTCAAGGCATTAAACATTTGCCTGGACATATGACAGAGCTCAGAAGTGAAGAGCAACATGCGCATTTGAGGTCCATTGTGGTGATTTTCACAGCATTGGCCCACAATTGCAGGGCTCTGAGGTCAAATAGTAAAACAAACGCCCAAGTAGTGACCCATATTTTGGAAACTGCACCCTTTAAGGCATTTTAAGGGGTGTAGTGAGCATTTTGCCCCCACAGGTGTTTTCCATTAGTAATTAATGCGCAGCGGATGGTGCAAAGTGAAAATTGCAATTTTCCGCTGATATGCCATTTTAGTGAACAATATGTTGTGCCCAGTTTGTGCCACAGAAGACACACATCTCATAAACTGCTAAGCTGGTTACCCCGGGTATGGCGATGCCATATATGGCATGGGGCCTAAGTGGAACGTGCTTATGCGGCCGCAATGCCCCCGAAAATCCACGGGAGTCTTGCGGCACCATTAATTTCTATGGGCCCGTGCACATGACCGTGTTTTCCACGGTCCGTGCATGGCCCAGGAGACTGGACCGCAGAACACGGCTGTAATAAGACATGTCCGTTCTTTCTGCGGTCCAGGCTCCATGTCTTATTACAGCCGTGTTCTGCGGTCGAGGGTCATAGAAAATAATGGACGCGACCATGTACATGGCCACAATTTCCGGGCGGCTCGCGGGTGACAATATGCGGCCCACCGACTCGAAAATCATGGCCATGCAAATGGCTACGGGCGTGTGCATAAGGGCCTTAGTCGAGGATGATAAAAATAAGCAGATGAGCAGGCCCGAGGGGAACTTTCCTTCTAATATTTGGGAACCAGGAAGAGAAGGGCCCAAACATATCTGCTGGAAGTGAGGTCGCCCGTATTATACCAGGACAACACTTTCCCAGCAAAATTCCCCAAACTACAGAGGTGCAGAGTGTGGACCAAAAGGGTGATCAGAAAGGACATTATTTATTAGTGTAAAACTGGCCTTTTCAGAAAGGATTGTTTTACAGCATAACACACATGTATGGATATGTATTATTTACCCCATTATTATACCCTCTTATTATACTACCCTGATGTACTCCGCACAGATTACATGTACCCTAATGTACTCCGCACAGATTACATATACCCTGATGTACTCCTCACAGATTATATATATCCTGATGTACTCCTCACAGATTACATATATCCTGATGTTTCCTCACACATTACATATACCCTAATGTACTCCTCACAGATTACCTATACCCTGATGTACTCCTCACAGATTACCTATACCCTGATGTACTCCTCACAGATTACATATATCCTGATGTACTCCTCAGATTACATATACCCTGATGTACTCCTCACATATTACACATACCCCGATGTACTACTCACATATTACATATACCCTGATGTACTCCTCACAGATTACATATATCCTGATGTACTCCTCAGATTACATATACCCTGATGTACTCCTCACATATTACACATACCCTGATGTACTACTCACATATTACATATACCCTGATGTACTCCTCACAGATTACATATATCCTGATGTACTCCTCACATATTTCATATACCCTGATGTACTCCTCACAGAATACATATATCCTGATGTACTCCTCACAGATTACATATACCCTGATGTACTCCTCACATATTACATATACCCTCATGTACTCCGCACATTTTACATATACCCTGATGTACTCCTCACATATTACATATACCCTGATGTACTCCTCAGATTACATATACCCTGATGTACTACTCACATATTACATATACCCTGATGTACGCCTCACAGATTACATATATCCTGATGTACTCCTCACAGATTACATATACCCTGATGTACTCCTCACATATTACATATACCCTGATGTACTCCTCACAGATTACATATATCCTGATGTACTCCTCACATATTTCATATACCCTGATGTACTCCTCACAGAATACATATATCCTGATGTACTCCTCACAGATTACATATACCCTGATGTACTCCTCACATATTACATATACCCTGATGTACTCCGCACATTTTACATATACCCTGATGTACTCCTCACATATTACATATACCCTGATGTACTCCTCAGATTACATATACCCTGATGTACTACTCACATATTACATATACCCTGATGTACGCCTCACAGATTACATATATCCTGATGTACTCCTCACAGATTACATATACCCTGATGAACTCCGCACATTTTACATATACCCTGATGTATTCCTCACATTTTACATATACCCTGATGTACTCCTCACAGATTACATATACCCTGATGTACCCCTCACATATTACATATACCCTGATGTACTCCTCACATATTACATATACCCTGATGTACTCCTCACAGAATACATATATCCTGATGTACTCCTCACAGATTACATATACCCTGATGTACTCCTCACATATTACATATACCCTGATGTACTCCGCACATTTTACATATACCCTGATGTACTCCTCACATATTACATATACCCTGATGTACTCCTCAGATTACATATACCCTGATGTACTACTCACAGATTACATATATCCTGATGTACTCCTCACAGATTACATATACCCTGATGTACTCCTCACATATTACATATACCCTGATGTACTCCTCACATATTACATATACCCTGATGTACTCCTCACAGATTACATATATCCTGATGTACTCCTCACAGATTACATATACCCTGATGTACTCCTCACATTTTACATATACCCTGATGTACTCCTCACAGATTACATATATCCTCATGTACTCCTCACATATTACATATACCCTGATGTACTCTTCACAGATTACATATATCCTGATGTACTCCTCACATATTACATATACCCTGATGTACTCCTCACAGATTACATATATCCTGATGTACTCCTCACATCTTACATATACCCTGATGTACTCCTCACATCTTACATATACCCTGATGTACTCCTCACATATTACATATACCCTGATGTACTCCTCAGATTACATATACCCTGATGTACTCCTCACATATTACATATACCCTGATGTACTCCTCACAGATTACATATACCCTGATGTACTCCTCACATATTACATATACCCTGATGTACTCCTCACATATTACACATACCCTGATGTACTCTTCACAGATTACATATACCCTGATGTACTCCTCACATATTACATATAACCTTATGTACTCCTCACATATTACATATACCCTGATGTACTCCTCACAGATTACATATACCCTGATGTACTCCTCACAGTTTACATATACCCTGATGTACTCCTCACAGATTACATATACCCTGATGTACTCTTCACAGATTACATATATCCTGATGTACTCCTCACATATTACATATAACCTTATGTACTCCTCACATATTACATATACCCTGATGTACTCCTCACAGATTACATATACCCTGATGTACTCTTCACAGATTACATATATCCTGATGTACTCCTCACAGATTATATATATCCTGATGTACTCCTCACAGATTACATATATCCTGATGTTTCCTCACACATTACATATACCCTGATGTACTCCTCACAGATTACATATACCCTGATGTACTCCTCAGATTACATATACCCTGATATACTCCTCACAGATTACATATATCCTGATGTACTCCTCACATCTTACATATACCCTGATGTACTCCTCACATATTACATATACCCTGATGTACTCCTCACATATTTCATATACCCTGATGTACTCCTCACAGAATACATATATCCTGATGTACTCCTCACAGATTACATATACCCTGATGTACTCCTCACATATTACATATACCCTGATGTACTCCGCACATTTTACATATACCCTGATGTACTCCTCACATATTACATATACCCTGATGTACTCCTCAGATTACATATACCCTGATGTACTACTCACATATTACATATACCCTGATGTACGCCTCACAGATTACATATATCCTGATGTACTCCTCACAGATTACATATACCCTGATGAACTCCGCACATTTTACATATACCCTGATGTATTCCTCACATTTTACATATACCCTGATGTACTCCTCACAGATTACATATACCCTGATGTACCCCTCACATATTACATATACCCTGATGTACTCCTCACATATTACATATACCCTGATGTACTCCTCACAGAATACATATATCCTGATGTACTCCTCACAGATTACATATACCCTGATGTACTCCTCACAGATTACATATACCCTGATGTACTCCGCACATTTTACATATACCCTGATGTACTCCTCACATATTACATATACCCTGATGTACTCCTCAGATTACATATACCCTGATGTACTACTCACAGATTACATATATCCTGATGTACTCCTCACAGATTACATATACCCTGATGTACTCCTCACATATTACATATACCCTGATGTACTCCTCACATATTACATATACCCTGATGTACTCCTCACAGATTACATATATCCTGATGTACTCCTCACAGATTACATATACCCTGATGTACTCCTCACATTTTACATATACCCTGATGTACTCCTCACAGATTACATATATCCTCATGTACTCCTCACATATTACATATACCCTGATGTACTCTTCACAGATTACATATATCCTGATGTACTCCTCACATATTACATATACCCTGATGTACTCCTCACAGATTACATATATCCTGATGTACTCCTCACATCTTACATATACCCTGATGTACTCCTCACATCTTACATATACCCTGATGTACTCCTCACATATTACATATACCCTGATGTACTCCTCAGATTACATATACCCTGATGTACTCCTCACATATTACATATACCCTGATGTACTCCTCAGATTACATATACCCTGATGTACTACTCACATATACCCTGATGTACGCCTCACAGATTACATATATCCTGATGTACTCCTCACAGATTACATATACCCTGATGAACTCCGCACATTTTACATATACCCTGATGTATTCCTCACATTTTACATATACCCTGATGTACTCCTCACAGATTACATATACCCTGATGTACCCCTCACATATTACATATACCCTGATGTACTCCTCACATATTACATATACCCTGATGTACTCCTCACAGAATACATATATCCTGATGTACTCCTCACAGATTACATATACCCTGATGTACTCCTCACATATTACATATACCCTGATGTACTCCGCACATTTTACATATACCCTGATGTACTCCTCACATATTACATATACCCTGATGTACTCCTCAGATTACATATACCCTGATGTACTACTCACAGATTACATATATCCTGATGTACTCCTCACAGATTACATATACCCTGATGTACTCCTCACATATTACATATACCCTGATGTACTCCTCACATATTACATATACCCTGATGTACTCCTCACAGATTACATATATCCTGATGTACTCCTCACAGATTACATATACCCTGATGTACTCCTCACATTTTACATATACCCTGATGTACTCCTCACAGATTACATATATCCTCATGTACTCCTCACATATTACATATACCCTGATGTACTCTTCACAGATTACATATATCCTGATGTACTCCTCACATATTACATATACCCTGATGTACTCCTCACAGATTACATATATCCTGATGTACTCCTCACATCTTACATATACCCTGATGTACTCCTCACATCTTACATATACCCTGATGTACTCCTCACATATTACATATACCCTGATGTACTCCTCAGATTACATATACCCTGATGTACTCCTCACATATTACATATACCCTGATGTACTCCTCACAGATTACATATACCCTGATGTACTCCTCACATATTACATATACCCTGATGTACTCCTCACATATTACACATACCCTGATGTACTCTTCACAGATTACATATACCCTGATGTACTCCTCACATATTACATATAACCTTATGTACTCCTCACATATTACATATACCCTGATGTACTCCTCACAGATTACATATACCCTGATGTACTCCTCACAGTTTACATATACCCTGATGTACTCCTCACAGATTACATATACCCTGATGTACTCTTCACAGATTACATATATCCTGATGTACTCCTCACATATTACATATAACCTTATGTACTCCTCACATATTACATATACCCTGATGTACTCCTCACAGATTACATATACCCTGATGTACTCTTCACAGATTACATATATCCTGATGTACTCCTCACAGATTATATATATCCTGATGTACTCCTCACAGATTACATATATCCTGATGTTTCCTCACACATTACATATACCCTGATGTACTCCTCACAGATTACATATACCCTGATGTACTCCTCAGATTACATATACCCTGATATACTCCTCACAGATTACATATATCCTGATGTACTCCTCACATCTTACATATACCCTGATGTACTCCTCACATATTACATATACCCTGATGTACTCCTCACATATTTCATATACCCTGATGTACTCCTCACAGAATACATATATCCTGATGTACTCCTCACAGATTACATATACCCTGATGTACTCCTCACATATTACATATACCCTGATGTACTCCGCACATTTTACATATACCCTGATGTACTCCTCACATATTACATATACCCTGATGTACTCCTCAGATTACATATACCCTGATGTACTACTCACATATTACATATACCCTGATGTACGCCTCACAGATTACATATATCCTGATGTACTCCTCACAGATTACATATACCCTGATGAACTCCGCACATTTTACATATACCCTGATGTATTCCTCACATTTTACATATACCCTGATGTACTCCTCACAGATTACATATACCCTGATGTACCCCTCACATATTACATATACCCTGATGTACTCCTCACATATTACATATACCCTGATGTACTCCTCACAGAATACATATATCCTGATGTACTCCTCACAGATTACATATACCCTGATGTACTCCTCACAGATTACATATACCCTGATGTACTCCTCACATATTACATATACCCTGATGTACTCCGCACATTTTACATATACCCTGATGTACTCCTCACATATTACATATACCCTGATGTACTCCTCAGATTACATATACCCTGATGTACTACTCACAGATTACATATATCCTGATGTACTCCTCACAGATTACATATACCCTGATGTACTCCTCACATATTACATATACCCTGATGTACTCCTCACATATTACATATACCCTGATGTACTCCTCACAGATTACATATATCCTGATGTACTCCTCACAGATTACATATACCCTGATGTACTCCTCACATTTTACATATACCCTGATGTACTCCTCACAGATTACATATATCCTCATGTACTCCTCACATATTACATATACCCTGATGTACTCTTCACAGATTACATATATCCTGATGTACTCCTCACATATTACATATACCCTGATGTACTCCTCACAGATTACATATATCCTGATGTACTCCTCACATCTTACATATACCCTGATGTACTCCTCACATCTTACATATACCCTGATGTACTCCTCACATATTACATATACCCTGATGTACTCCTCAGATTACATATACCCTGATGTACTCCTCACATATTACATATACCCTGATGTACTCCTCAGATTACATATACCCTGATGTACTACTCACATATACCCTGATGTACGCCTCACAGATTACATATATCCTGATGTACTCCTCACAGATTACATATACCCTGATGAACTCCGCACATTTTACATATACCCTGATGTATTCCTCACATTTTACATATACCCTGATGTACTCCTCACAGATTACATATACCCTGATGTACCCCTCACATATTACATATACCCTGATGTACTCCTCACATATTACATATACCCTGATGTACTCCTCACAGAATACATATATCCTGATGTACTCCTCACAGATTACATATACCCTGATGTACTCCTCACATATTACATATACCCTGATGTACTCCGCACATTTTACATATACCCTGATGTACTCCTCACATATTACATATACCCTGATGTACTCCTCAGATTACATATACCCTGATGTACTACTCACAGATTACATATATCCTGATGTACTCCTCACAGATTACATATACCCTGATGTACTCCTCACATATTACATATACCCTGATGTACTCCTCACATATTACATATACCCTGATGTACTCCTCACAGATTACATATATCCTGATGTACTCCTCACAGATTACATATACCCTGATGTACTCCTCACATTTTACATATACCCTGATGTACTCCTCACAGATTACATATATCCTCATGTACTCCTCACATATTACATATACCCTGATGTACTCTTCACAGATTACATATATCCTGATGTACTCCTCACATATTACATATACCCTGATGTACTCCTCACAGATTACATATATCCTGATGTACTCCTCACATCTTACATATACCCTGATGTACTCCTCACATCTTACATATACCCTGATGTACTCCTCACATATTACATATACCCTGATGTACTCCTCAGATTACATATACCCTGATGTACTCCTCACATATTACATATACCCTGATGTACTCCTCACAGATTACATATACCCTGATGTACTCCTCACAATTACATATACCCTGATGTACTCCTCACATATTACACATACCCTGATGTACTCTTCACAGATTACATATACCCTGATGTACTCCTCACATATTACATATAACCTTATGTACTCCTCACATATTACATATACCCTGATGTACTCCTCACAGATTACATATACCCTGATGTACTCCTCACAGTTTACATATACCCTGATGTACTCCTCACAGATTACATATACCCTGATGTACTCTTCACAGATTACATATATCCTGATGTACTCCTCACATATTACATATAACCTTATGTACTCCTCACATATTACATATACCCTGATGTACTCCTCACAGATTACATATACCCTGATGTACTCTTCACAGATTACATATATCCTGATGTACTCCTCACAGATTATATATATCCTGATGTACTCCTCACAGATTACATATATCCTGATGTTTCCTCACACATTACATATACCCTGATGTACTCCTCACAGATTACATATACCCTGATGTACTCCTCAGATTACATATACCCTGATATACTCCTCACAGATTACATATATCCTGATGTACTCCTCACATCTTACATATACCCTGATGTACTCCTCACATATTACATATACCCTGATGTACTCCTCACATATTTCATATACCCTGATGTACTCCTCACAGAATACATATATCCTGATGTACTCCTCACAGATTACATATACCCTGATGTACTCCTCACATATTACATATACCCTGATGTACTCCGCACATTTTACATATACCCTGATGTACTCCTCACATATTACATATACCCTGATGTACTCCTCAGATTACATATACCCTGATGTACTACTCACATATTACATATACCCTGATGTACGCCTCACAGATTACATATATCCTGATGTACTCCTCACAGATTACATATACCCTGATGAACTCCGCACATTTTACATATACCCTGATGTATTCCTCACATTTTACATATACCCTGATGTACTCCTCACAGATTACATATACCCTGATGTACCCCTCACATATTACATATACCCTGATGTACTCCTCACATATTACATATACCCTGATGTACTCCTCACAGAATACATATATCCTGATGTACTCCTCACAGATTACATATACCCTGATGTACTCCTCACAGATTACATATACCCTGATGTACTCCTCACATATTACATATACCCTGATGTACTCCGCACATTTTACATATACCCTGATGTACTCCTCACATATTACATATACCCTGATGTACTCCTCAGATTACATATACCCTGATGTACTACTCAGATTACATATATCCTGATGTACTCCTCACAGATTACATATACCCTGACGTACTCCTCACATATTACATATACCCTGATGTACTCCTCACATATTACATATACCCTGATGTACTCCTCACAGATTACATATATCCTGATGTACTCCTCACAGATTACATATACCCTGATGTACTCCTCACATTTTACATATACCCTGATGTACTCCTCACAGATTACATATATCCTCATGTACTCCTCACATATTACATATACCCTGATGTACTCTTCACAGATTACATATATCCTGATGTACTCCTCACATATTACATATACCCTGATGTACTCCTCACAGATTACATATATCCTGATGTACTCCTCACATCTTACATATACCCTGATGTACTCCTCACATCTTACATATACCCTGATGTACTCCTCACATATTACATATACCCTGATGTACTCCTCAGATTACATATACCCTGATGTACTCCTCACATATTACATATACCCTGATGTACTCCTCAGATTACATATACCCTGATGTACTACTCACATATACCCTGATGTACGCCTCACAGATTACATATATCCTGATGTACTCCTCACAGATTACATATACCCTGATGAACTCCGCACATTTTACATATACCCTGATGTATTCCTCACATTTTACATATACCCTGATGTACTCCTCACAGATTACATATACCCTGATGTACCCCTCACATATTACATATACCCTGATGTACTCCTCACATATTACATATACCCTGATGTACTCCTCACAGAATACATATATCCTGATGTACTCCTCACAGATTACATATACCCTGATGTACTCCTCACATATTACATATACCCTGATGTACTCCGCACATTTTACATATACCCTGATGTACTCCTCACATATTACATATACCCTGATGTACTCCTCAGATTACATATACCCTGATGTACTACTCACAGATTACATATATCCTGATGTACTCCTCACAGATTACATATACCCTGATGTACTCCTCACATATTACATATACCCTGATGTACTCCTCACATATTACATATACCCTGATGTACTCCTCACAGATTACATATATCCTGATGTACTCCTCACAGATTACATATACCCTGATGTACTCCTCATATTTTACATATACCCTGATGTACTCCTCACAGATTACATATATCCTCATGTACTCCTCACATATTACATATACCCTGATGTACTCTTCACAGATTACATATATCCTGATGTACTCCTCACATATTACATATACCCTGATGTACTCCTCACAGATTACATATATCCTGATGTACTCCTCACATCTTACATATACCCTGATGTACTCCTCACATCTTACATATACCCTGATGTACTCCTCACATATTACATATACCCTGATGTACTCCTCAGATTACATATACCCTGATGTACTCCTCACATATTACATATACCCTGATGTACTCCTCACAGATTACATATACCCTGATGTACTCCTCACATATTACATATACCCTGATGTACTCCTCACATATTACACATACCCTGATGTACTCTTCACAGATTACATATACCCTGATGTACTCCTCACATATTACATATAACCTTATGTACTCCTCACATATTACATATACCCTGATGTACTCCTCACAGATTACATATACCCTGATGTACTCCTCACAGTTTACATATACCCTGATGTACTCCTCACAGATTACATATACCCTGATGTACTCTTCACAGATTACATATATCCTGATGTACTCCTCACATATTACATATAACCTTATGTACTCCTCACATATTACATATACCCTGATGTACTCCTCACAGATTACATATACCCTGATGTACTCTTCACAGATTACATATATCCTGATGTACTCCTCACAGATTATATATATCCTGATGTACTCCTCACAGATTACATATATCCTGATGTTTCCTCACACATTACATATACCCTGATGTACTCCTCACAGATTACATATACCCTGATGTACTCCTCAGATTACATATACCCTGATATACTCCTCACAGATTACATATATCCTGATGTACTCCTCACATCTTACATATACCCTGATGTACTCCTCACATATTACATATACCCTGATGTACTCCTCACATATTTCATATACCCTGATGTACTCCTCACAGAATACATATATCCTGATGTACTCCTCACAGATTACATATACCCTGATGTACTCCTCACATATTACATATACCCTGATGTACTCCGCACATTTTACATATACCCTGATGTACTCCTCACATATTACATATACCCTGATGTACTCCTCAGATTACATATACCCTGATGTACTACTCACATATTACATATACCCTGATGTACGCCTCACAGATTACATATATCCTGATGTACTCCTCACAGATTACATATACCCTGATGAACTCCGCACATTTTACATATACCCTGATGTATTCCTCACATTTTACATATACCCTGATGTACTCCTCACAGATTACATATACCCTGATGTACCCCTCACATATTACATATACCCTGATGTACTCCTCACATATTACATATACCCTGATGTACTCCTCACAGAATACATATATCCTGATGTACTCCTCACAGATTACATATACCCTGATGTACTCCTCACAGATTACATATACCCTGATGTACTCCTCACATATTACATATACCCTGATGTACTCCGCACATTTTACATATACCCTGATGTACTCCTCACATATTACATATACCCTGATGTACTCCTCAGATTACATATACCCTGATGTACTACTCACAGATTACATATATCCTGATGTACTCCTCACAGATTACATATACCCTGATGTACTCCTCACATATTACATATACCCTGATGTACTCCTCACATATTACATATACCCTGATGTACTCCTCACAGATTACATATATCCTGATGTACTCCTCACAGATTACATATACCCTGATGTACTCCTCACATTTTACATATACCCTGATGTACTCCTCACAGATTACATATATCCTCATGTACTCCTCACATATTACATATACCCTGATGTACTCTTCACAGATTACATATATCCTGATGTACTCCTCACATATTACATATACCCTGATGTACTCCTCACAGATTACATATATCCTGATGTACTCCTCACATCTTACATATACCCTGATGTACTCCTCACATCTTACATATACCCTGATGTACTCCTCACATATTACATATACCCTGATGTACTCCTCAGATTACATATACCCTGATGTACTCCTCACATATTACATATACCCTGATGTACTCCTCAGATTACATATACCCTGATGTACTACTCACATATACCCTGATGTACGCCTCACAGATTACATATATCCTGATGTACTCCTCACAGATTACATATACCCTGATGAACTCCGCACATTTTACATATACCCTGATGTATTCCTCACATTTTACATATACCCTGATGTACTCCTCACAGATTACATATACCCTGATGTACCCCTCACATATTACATATACCCTGATGTACTCCTCACATATTACATATACCCTGATGTACTCCTCACAGAATACATATATCCTGATGTACTCCTCACAGATTACATATACCCTGATGTACTCCTCACATATTACATATACCCTGATGTACTCCGCACATTTTACATATACCCTGATGTACTCCTCACATATTACATATACCCTGATGTACTCCTCAGATTACATATACCCTGATGTACTACTCACAGATTACATATATCCTGATGTACTCCTCACAGATTACATATACCCTGATGTACTCCTCACATATTACATATACCCTGATGTACTCCTCACATATTACATATACCCTGATGTACTCCTCACAGATTACATATATCCTGATGTACTCCTCACAGATTACATATACCCTGATGTACTCCTCACATTTTACATATACCCTGATGTACTCCTCACAGATTACATATATCCTCATGTACTCCTCACATATTACATATACCCTGATGTACTCTTCACAGATTACATATATCCTGATGTACTCCTCACATATTACATATACCCTGATGTACTCCTCACAGATTACATATATCCTGATGTACTCCTCACATCTTACATATACCCTGATGTACTCCTCACATCTTACATATACCCTGATGTACTCCTCACATATTACATATACCCTGATGTACTCCTCAGATTACATATACCCTGATGTACTCCTCACATATTACATATACCCTGATGTACTCCTCACAGATTACATATACCCTGATGTACTCCTCACATATTACATATACCCTGATGTACTCCTCACATATTACACATACCCTGATGTACTCTTCACAGATTACATATACCCTGATGTACTCCTCACATATTACATATAACCTTATGTACTCCTCACATATTACATATACCCTGATGTACTCCTCACAGATTACATATACCCTGATGTACTCCTCACAGTTTACATATACCCTGATGTACTCCTCACAGATTACATATACCCTGATGTACTCTTCACAGATTACATATATCCTGATGTACTCCTCACATATTACATATAACCTTATGTACTCCTCACATATTACATATACCCTGATGTACTCCTCACAGATTACATATACCCTGATGTACTCTTCACAGATTACATATATCCTGATGTACTCCTCACAGATTATATATATCCTGATGTACTCCTCACAGATTACATATATCCTGATGTTTCCTCACACATTACATATACCCTGATGTACTCCTCACAGATTACATATACCCTGATGTACTCCTCAGATTACATATACCCTGATATACTCCTCACAGATTACATATATCCTGATGTACTCCTCACATCTTACATATACCCTGATGTACTCCTCACATATTACATATACCCTGATGTACTCCTCACATATTTCATATACCCTGATGTACTCCTCACAGAATACATATATCCTGATGTACTCCTCACAGATTACATATACCCTGATGTACTCCTCACATATTACATATACCCTGATGTACTCCGCACATTTTACATATACCCTGATGTACTCCTCACATATTACATATACCCTGATGTACTCCTCAGATTACATATACCCTGATATACTCCTCACAGATTACATATATCCTGATGTACTCCTCACATCTTACATATACCCTGATGTACTCCTCACATATTACATATACCCTGATGTACTCCTCACATATTACATATACCCGGATGTACTCCTCACATCTTACATATACCCTGATATACTCCTCCCAGATTACATATATCCTGATGTACTCCTCACAGATTACATATATCCTGATATACTCCTACATATTACATATACCCTGATGTACTCTTCACTGTGTAATAAAAATGGTTGCAATTCCTAAACGTTTCACAGGATATTTTTGTTCAACCCCTTGAATTAAACCTGAAAGTCTACAGTTCAATTGCATCTCAGTTGTTTCATTTCAAATCCAATGTGGTGGCATATAGAGCCCAAATTATGAGGATTGTGTCACTGGCCAAATAATTCTGGACCTAACTGTATGTCATCTGGGCCAAGGTAAAATCAGTTCTTCTCATTTGTCCATCTAAAAGGATCAGAAAACATGGTTGCAGACTTCCTCAGATGGAAACATCCAGATTTGAGTATCTGAGGATCTAGTATATGCCCATGCACAGCCACTTCTCCAATAATTCTCCGCCATGATGCAGCAGTCGACTCATCAGGCAGGTCAGGGGACCCCTATTTTCCACATAGGTGCGGGTACCACCTCCATCTACCAGCAATTTATGGCACATCCTGCGTTGGAAATACTCCTTTATTCTGCTCTATTCGCACATTGCAGCTTCCTGCTTCCCTATGATTATGAGGCGTGATGGCACCATGTCTTGTCTCCAAGGCAGCCAATCTTCACCATGTGATGTGACATCATTGCTTTGTAAACAGAGACAGACAGACAACCCTTTTTAGGTACATTGATGAAACCTAATTCAACAAACACGGAGAATAAAACAAGCACTTTATTAAAAAAAAAAATTTCTAACAACACGTTACACATAAGGTTTAGTGTAAAATGATGGGAGATCATTGCGGCTGTGTCAGAATAGGAACGGTAGTTCATGTAAAAACCTGCTCTGTGGATGGTAACACAACTACAAAGTTTTTTCAAGTGTAAGGTAAAACACTAATGTCGTTTTGGGCTTACTCACAATCATTATCATACCCTTCAAAAGTACACGTGTACGGAGCCTGAAGTCTCCGACTTCAGTCACGTAAGGACACCCCATGTAATCTTTTTTTCTTTACATATTTTGACATGTGCATCAATATTTAATGTTCATTCATACAGTATAAAAAGATTTAAAAAAATACCTCACAGATATGCCACTTCCTTCTATGGCTCAATTACCTGGTTCTGCCCCTTTATAAGGCCTCATTCACACTGTATTTTGGCTACCATTTGGCATCAGTATTTGTAAGCCAAAACTGGGGACGGAACTTAAGCAGAGAAAAGTATAATGGAAAGATTTGCATGTCTTCCATGCTTTGGACCTAGTACTAGTTATGCCTTACAAATACTGATGCAAAATACTAACCAAAATATGCAAATGTAAATGAGGCTTTACGGTTTAGTAGTCTCTTATATGGGAGATTTTGTTTCCTACTCTTTCAAGGGGAGCATGCAAAACTAGTTTTCACCCCCCCCCCCCCCCCCCCAGCATCTTGCTAACATTTAGAACTAGGCATTCACTTGGCCATTCAAGAATCCTCCATTTCTTTTTTTTTTTTTTGGCCATTCCTTGGTGGGTTTACTTGTATTGCCATGATCCAAAGCCTACTTTAAAGGGTAACTAAACGTTCAACAAACTTCTGACATGTCATAAGTTTTGATTGGGGGGTCCGAGCACTTAGACCCCCACCAATCGCTAAAATGAAGTGGCAGAAGCGCTCGTGTGAGCGCTCAGCCGCTGCATTTCTGTTCCTCTTTTTCCGGAAAACAATGTATCTGAGTACGGGCTCAATAGAAAGTCTATGAGCTCGTACTCCGATACATCAGCTTTCCGGAAAAAGCCAAACAGAAACGAAGCAGCTGAGCGCTCACACGAGCACTTCTGCCGCTTCGTTTTAAAGATTGGTAGGGGTCTCCATGCTCGGACCCCCACCAATAAAAACTTATGACATGTCATTATGACATGTTATAGGATAAGTATCTGCATTTGACCGGATACGTGGTTCAACAGTGTTCACTAAGCTCGATCTGCGAGGCGCTTACAATCTCATCCGCATCAAGCCTGGCGATGAATGGAAGATGGCCTTTAACACCAGGAATGGCCATTACGAGTACTTAGTCATGCCCTTCGGCCTGAGTAATGCACCCGCAGTGTTCCAGAGTTTAATAAATAAGATTTTCTGTGACATGCTGTACCACTTCATTGTCCTTTATCTGGACGACATCTTGATCTTTTCCCGTTCACTTTCGGATCACCGCAACCACGTTTGCCATGTCCTAACCCAACTGAGAGACAATCCGCTTTATTGTAAACTGGAGAAGTGTCTCTTCGAGCAATCCTCTGTTCCATTTCTGGGATACATTTAGTCGGGCACCAGACTCAAGATGGATCCAGTCAAGGTAGAGGCTATTCAAGACTGGCCGCAACCCAGTAGGCTAAAGGCCGTTCAGAGGTTGGCCAACTATTACCGGCGATTTATTCAGGGATTCTCCTCCTTGATAGCCCCGATTGCAGCCCTCACCCGTAAGTCGGCCGATCCCAAACTGTGGACTCCAGAGGCCAATCAAGGATTAAATCAGTTGACAGCAGAGTTCCTCTCTGCTCCAATCCTCAACCAGCCTGATTCGTCTCTTCCCTTCTTCCTGGAAGTGGATGCCTCCTCCTTCGCTGTGGTAGGTGTTCTGTCCCAACGGCAGGTCTCGGAAAGAATGCACTCCTGTGGGTTCTTTTCCAGAAGTTTCTCTCCCACGGAGAAGAATTATGGGATCGGGAACAAAGAACTCCTAGCCATCAAGCTTGTTTTAGAGGAATGGAGGCACCTACTGGAAGGAGCCTCACATCCTGTTACGAATTATACCGATCATAAGCATCTCCTGTACCTACACTCTAATCGACATCTGAACCCTCGTCAAGCCAGATGGTCGTGGTTATTATCACAGTTCAATCTACCCATCACTTATTGCGCAGGTTCCAAGAACGTCAATGGATGTACATTATGAGCCGGAGTTTATAGTTGACCCCAAAAGGATTGTCCTGGCAGCTACATCAGGGATGCTGCCAAATCCTCCTCCTGGTAATGCCATGGTGCCTTCTAAGCCCAGACTTTTCTCTTGGGCCCGCAGTTTCCAATTCATGACGCCTAACTATAGGACAGCCCATATATGCCTCTCTCTGAGCACCAACAGGTGCCAGAGTATCAGGTCATTTCTACCTAGCTCCAGCATTGTACTATACCTGATCTAACTTCCTGTGTTACGACTCTGCTTGTATCTCTGACCTCTGCATCTGTACCTGTGATCCTGACCACGCTATTATATCCTGATCATGAGCTGCATCTGTGGTAACATTTGCACGATTCAAGGCTACTTCTTTTAAGGCACCCAATTTGCAGATTCCCCGCAGAGAAGTCCAAACAGCTTTGCGTCGGTCCCTGATGAAAACCGGGGGGTCTGTTAGTATCGACACCTCGGTGCTTTTAAGCGCTACTAGAAGCTGACAAAATGGAATCCCATCCTCCCAGCCAGGTTCGTGGCACTCTGCCAATGTAGAATTCATAGTGGATTCTAGGATGAGGAGCTGCCCAGGTCCTGATACGGTTTAGCAGTCCCAAACCATAAAAAGTTGTATGTTATTTCGTTATTTTTCTGGTGAAATGCGGTCTATAATTTATGCCAAACATGTCTTCTGATACAGGGGACAAATACATTTTTGATTCTTCTTTCCATAGCAGACAGTTGCATGCTTTTTTCCAAGGGGTTCATGAGCAAACTTCACTCTTTCCCTGATGTTTTTTTCTGGATAACTAAGGTTTTCTTTTGGCACACCCACATGTAGTTTTGATTTTTGCAATTGTAGACATCAAGAGTGGCAAAATCTTCATGTAGATCTTTAAAGAAATTATGGGGTTCTCAGAAACTTATTTCAGCATCTTGTGTTCTGCTCTCAGGCTGATCTTACGGAGACAGACTGGCCTGGACCAATTGGCAGTTGTCTGAAATCTCCACATGTAGATGGTTTTCTGGACAGTGGAATGATTGACATCTAATATTTTGGCCATCTTCCCGTTCCTGAATTATAGACATCCATAACCTTTCTGAAGGCCTCAGAGCATTCTGGCATGGTGATACCACACATTTCAATAACAAAGGGCAAACCAAATGTCAAAGGTTTAAATGAGACACATTCCTCCTAGATCCTCTCTAAGGCTGGAATCACACTTGCAGCTTTTTTAGCCAAATCCAAGAGTGTATTAAAAAGACATGTAAAATATAAATGAAGGAATGAGTCAAACTCCAGGTCACAAATAGCAGTGTTTCAGAAATGTCTGCTGCTGTCCCATTTATTTGAATGGGGCTTTCTAGTATCCATGTGCATGCTGCAGAAACAACCCTGTATGGAATGGTTTTCAGTTTCACAAATTTCTGCTACAAATCTTTCCCAGAAGTGAATCTTACCTGAGGGTAAGAACAAATGAAATCGCCAGCCGCAACATTACTTACATAAGTGACGAATGTGTACACGATGTAGCAGGTAAATACTGTGGTATTACCAGAAAAATCATGTATCCATTCGCCACCGCATATGTGCGTGATTTCGTGCTCCACACCTGATTCTAATTGTAGGTGTTTAAGGTAGTGATAATACACTTCTGATATTTACAAAAAAAATAAAAAATCTTTTGCATTTTTTTTTTCTAACTGCAAAGTTAATTTGTTAGTGTTTTTTTTGTTCAATTCCATCACCTATATCTTGTTATACTGTTTTAATGAAAGTCAAATATAAAAATGTCCATTTATTTTAAAAACAAAAACTCACATTGTCCTTACTGTCACTCTGGATTCTCCTGAACATCAAAACGACTTTTCCACTGTGTGACTTCTCTGATGAGCCCCAAGTTTGCCTATACTATTAAAACATTTCCCACATTCTGAACATGAACATGGCTTTTCCCCATGTGACTTCTCTCATGTTTAACAAGACGTGATTTATCTATAAAACATTTCCTGCATTCTGAACATGAATACGGTTTCTCTCCTGTGTGAATTCTCTCATGAATAACAAGACTTGATTTATCTGTATAACATTTCCCACATTCTGAACATGAATAAGGCTTCTCTCCTGTGTGAGTTCTCTGATGATCCCTAAGTTTGTCTTTAGTAGCAAAACATTTTCCACATTCTGAACATGAATGTGGCTTCTCTCCTGTGTGAATTCTTCCATGTCTAACAAGACTTGAACTATCTTTAAAACATTTCCCACATTCTGAACATGAATATGGCTTCTCTCCTGTGTGAATTCTCACATGTTTAGCAAGACTTGATTTTTGTGTAAAACATTTCCCACATTCTGAACATGAGTATGGCTTCTCCCCTGTGTGAATTCTCTCATGTCTAACAAGATCTGATATTTGTGAAAAACATTTCTCACATAGTGGACATGAATACGGCTTCTCTCCTGTGTGACTTCTCCCATGTAAAACAAGATGTGATTTATCTGTAAAAAATTTTCCCACATTCTGAACATGAATACAGCTTACCTCCCGCGTTAATTCTTCTGTTTGTAAAATGACGAGAACATTTTGTGAACGGTTTACAACATTGAAACCTTTTACCCACTCTTTGACCTGTACTTGTTGCAACTATCTGTGGTTGGTCAGGAGAAGATTCCTCATGATTAGTGGAATTATGTAACAGATCTGTACTTTGAAGTCCTGGCTGTACATTAAGGGTAATGAGGTTTTCTCCTGAAGACTGCTGCATGATCTCTTCATCTTCTACTTTATAATTAATCGATAACATGAAGTTTCCCTCAGAATTCGTACTGGGAATTTCTGTAAGGATTAAAAATGTATTGTGTGATTTTGTTACAAAACACAAAAGTTGACACAAAGTTGACACATGTATGACGTTCATATTAGGCTGGAAACACACATGCATTCTTTTGAGCCAAAGCCAGAAGTGGATCAAGCAGGAGGGAGAAGTTTAAGCAAAGACCTTTGAATCAATACCTGGCTTCAGTTAAAAAATCTGCCTCAAAAGCTATATGTGTTGTGATGATGCATTTTGTGTGGTTTATTGTGAGCCCTCAGGGATGCATTTTGTAATCAGGTACCACAGGTCGCGCAGCCATAAGACATAAAGTGTCCTCATTGTCCAGTCCCCACAGGGGATCATCAGGAGGCACCACCATCACTCAGCTAGTGTGCAGAGCAGCAAACCCAGCAGATCCAATTACCTCCCCGACCTGTGTTCTCATCCTTGCTGTGGCAGACAATAGTTGGACAATACACATAATAGTACAAAAGACCACAACTCACATACAGACAGTAGAAAGACAAACTAAAGTCATTATAACAAATGATGGTGACTAGAAACTGCCAAGATGTTCCTCCCCCTGAGGGGTATATAAGGGCTTGACGTGGGGAAGAGAGGGATCTCCTGGATGTAGACTTTAATGAGAGCTGAAGCTGAGGCCAGCGCTCTGAGGAGTTTCCTGTATTTACCTGATATTGTGGACTGTGTGCTGTCCCTGCGTGGAGGGCGACCTGGTCTGTCAGCATTGGATACAATAAATCCTGTTGGAGTTGCCCTGTCTTCACTGGCTCTGTTGATCGTATATTAACCTAACGAACCCCATGACAACTGGTGTCAGAAGCGGGATCAACAGAGCGCAGCCCCATGGAGAACCACCCAGTGAATGAGTTCCGTAACTGGACCATCCTTAGTCTCCAAGAACGAGCCCGAGAACTTGGACTGAACTACCAGTGACTATCTAAAAAGCCATTAATTGATCTACTGGTGAGTGCTAGCCAGATCACCTCCTCCCAGGTGGCTAATGGACATGCTCCAGAGACAGGGGCTCTTACCACTAAGAGCCAATGGTTGGTGTGGTAAGAGGAGGAAATGGCAGATCTGGGACCAGTCGTTACTCCGGAGTATCAGTTGGAAGCTGCTCGCATGGCAAAAAACAGAGACAAGCTGCAATGGAGGATGAAAGAGGCTAGAATATTACCTGGGGTGAGAACCAGAGAATCCAGGAACCTTTACGGGTCATCCAGAAGTACTTCAAGACATTTTATGAGGTAACTGGGGATGTGGAAGGGTTTTTGTAGGACTTTGAACATCAGAGCGCCCTGCTGGATGTACCCACCTCTGATTGGATGCAGAAGCATACCGGACCCTAGACGCACAGTGGAACCGGGACTAAAACATTGTGAAACAAACTATTTTGTATTACTATGTAGTCATGCCAGACTCACATCGGGCCCAATTCTGAGACCTTCCCTGTACTACTGGAGGATCTTTTAGGATGTATGCCCATAAAATGTCCCAGGCGTGTCGGAGATGGCTGGAAGTGGATTCACTGTGGAAGATATTCTGCATGGGTTCCAGTTTTAAGCCAAGTGCCCCCAGGAAATACGGAAATGGTTCCGGGAATGTGAGCCATCAACATTGAATAGAGCTGCAGCCCTGGCTGATGAGGCACTAACCATCAAACCTCAGTGGAGGAGTCTGCTGGACAATAAACCTCAGCCGAACCCAGCCCCCCGGGCACCTCCTGTCATATATGCCCCTCAACCCATCCGCAGGCCCATGACAACCAGGCCAAACAATCCGGGGACCCCACAATTCTGACCACGATATGGAAGGTTCTCAGAAAGGAAATGTTATAGGTGGGGTCAGCCGGGCCCTTTACAGTCCAGGTGCCCCTCAAGAAATCGAAGGGAGCTCCGATCTTTTCCCCCTCGCCCTCGGCATCTTGTGCACTCCATCCTGCCTGAGGAAGAGTTACCACCACCCCCACCAGAGTGGACTGCTGAACCCTGAACCATGGAGACACCCTCTGGCATGTATAGCATTCAACCCCTTACGCAAAGTTACCCAGAGCAAAGGCAGCGCCATCTGCAGGATGACACTGGGGCATTCCTGACCATTGCTGACCCCCGTGTTGTTCGGCCAGAGGCAATCGATCAAGGCCCAGGAATACCCATCGAACTTGTAGGGTGTACTCGCAAATATATCCAGAAGGCTGCTGTACATTTGAATTATGGTTACGGGGAAAGACTCTGGATTGGTGTTATGGGGGGACTCCTTGTGGATGTTCTCCTTGGGAATGACATTGGGGAATTACAGTGCCATTTTGTGGGAGCCGTCACCCGACACCAAGCTGCCCAAGCACAGAGAGTTTCGGAATTGACTGTGGAGCAGCCTCCAGGACCCCCAACCGAACTGGTAAGAGCTGCATCAACTGATTCTACATTGGGGGACTTTTGGGACCGAGAAGAGTTTAGGCAAGAAATAGAAGATGATCCGACCTTGGCAGCTATTAAACTAAGGGCAGAAACTGGGCAGGAGGGAAAGAATGGGGATAGGATCACCAGAGATAAGGGATTGTATTATCGTTTAGTAGAGGCCCGGGGTGGGATCATCCCTGAAGTGACTACCAAGCAACTCATTGTCCCTCAAAAGTATAGGCTGCAACTACTCCAACTGGCTCATGACATCCCCTTATTTAGACATAAAGGTAGGAAACGGACAGAGAAAAGACTCACCCACAACTTTTACTGGCCTGGCATTTCGCAATCGATAGTTCAATACTGCCGTACCTGTGATTTGTGCCAATGGATGCGACATCCAGGCGCCCGTCACAAGGTACCCATGCAACCCCTGCCAATCATTGAGGAGCCATTTCAGCTTTTAGCTGTAGATATAATAGGAACTCTAGTGCACCCCAGCAGAACAGGGAAACAGTATATCCTGACGGTGGTGGATTATGCCACCGGTATCCTGAGGCCGTGGCTCTGTCCAGCATTACAGCCATAAAGGTAGCAGAGGCTCTTGTTACCGTCTTCACCCGAGTAGGATTTCCCAGTGAAATACTATCAGATCAAGGGATCCAGTTCACGTCAGACTTGGTCCAGTTCCTGCGGCGTCCGAGCCATTCGCACTACCCCATACCACCCCGAACCAATGGACTGTGTGACCATTTTAATGGAACCCTAAAAATTTGCTACGTGCCTTTGCAGACACTGAACGGGACTGGGAGCAATACCTGCCACATCTCCTGTTTGCCTACCCAAGAGTCAACCGGATTTTCCCCTTTCGAACTGCTCTATGGTCGAAGGGTCCGTGGGGTCCTCACCCTTCTAAAGGAATACTGGGAGATATCACCGACACTGGAGTACCTGTCATTCCTTATGTTCTGGAATTTCGAGAACGCCTTACCCGACTAGTGACCTTGGCTAAAGAACGCCTGCAAGGGGCCCAGTATAGCCAGAAGACCTGGTATGATCGGAAAGCAAGGACCCGTGAATTTATTGAAGGGCAACAAGTGCTCATGATTATCGCTGCCCCTGCCAATAAGCTTCAAGCAACATGGGATGGCCCTTACCGAGTTATCCGAAAATTTAATGACACTAATTACGTCATTGCCATGAACCCTAGTGGTCGGCGACAAGAGACTGTCCACATCAACATGCTGAAAGATTACCACGACCGGTCCCTACCTGTTTTGGCCATTTGCTATCCCCCTAGTGATAAGGAAGGAGACAACTCCCTCCCGGACTTTCTACATCTGGCTCGAGCTGGGGGTACTCTGGACCAAGTGCCCCTGGGACCCCATCTGTTGAATATCCAAAAGGGTGATATTCTCGGCTTGCTGGGACCGAGGGCTTCCGTGTTTTCCTCAGCGCCGGACGGACAACACTCACCACCACGTGGAAACTCCAGGACAACGCCCGATCCAGCAGGCCCGCTACCGAGTTCCTGAGGCCGTTCGGGACATGATCAAGAATGAACTGGCGGACATGAAACAACTTGGGACTATTAGGCCATCTCAGAGCCCCTGGGCCTCCCCTCTGATACTGGTGCCCAAAAAGGATGGCACAACGCGATTCTGCGTAGATTACCGGAGCCTAAATGATGCCATCAAATGTGACGAGTACCCTATGCCCCAGATTGATGATCTGTTGGATCGGCTGGCCAGTGTTTAATTTGTAACTACATAAGACTTGAGCAAGGGGTACTGGCAGATACCCCTAAAAGAGGACACCCGGAAGCGATCTGCATTTATTACCCCCTTTGGACTCTTGAGTTCCTGGGAATGCCCTTTGGGATGAAAAATGCCCCAGCAACCTTCCAAAGATCGGTAGACCGGCTGTTAGAACAATGTCAGGACTTTGCCTGTGCATACTTGGATGATATTGCCATTTTCAGCACATCATGGGAGGAACATCTTAAACACTTAGGCATAGTGTTAGACCATATTCTTGCAGCAGGACTGACAATTCGTCCTGATAAATGCCAGTTGGGTATGGCTGAGGTGCAATATCTGGGGCACAGAGTAGGAGGGGGAACCTAAGACCTGAGCATGCCAAGGTGGAAGCCATTAGCAACTGGCCTACCTCTAAAAATAAGAAACAAGTACTTGCCTTTTTGAGGACCGCCAGTTACTACCGAAAATGAGTTTCCGATTTCAGTTCCCTGGCAAAGCCCCTAAATGACCTGACCCGCAAAAACATGCCTAGTATGGTGAATTGGACACCTGCCTGTGAGGAAGCCTTTATAGCATTAAAGACGGCTCTCACCACTGCCCCTGTCTTGGCCGCACCAGACTACAAGCACAGGTTCCTTGTGCAGACAGATGCATCCACCTACGGTATTGGAGCAGTTCTTAGCCAGATAAACGCGGCTGGGCTTGAACATCCAGTTGCTTTCATCAGTCGTAAACTACTAGATCGGGAAGTTGCCTGTGCCACTATTGAAAGACAGTGCCCTGCCATCGTATGGGCTCTCAAAATTACAGCCATACCTTTATGACAGAGACTTTACAATTGTAACGGATCACAATCCCCTCACATGGCTGAACCGAGGGTCAGGGGACAATGGACGATTACTGCGGTGGAGCCTGTCCTTACAACCTTACAGCTTCTCCATCCAATACAAACGGGGAAGCCAACACCAAAATGCTGATGGACCGTCCCTACAAGAAGAGCCATAGACCGCCCCCCCCCCCCGTGCTGATCGAGGAACCCGGCAACTGTTGGGAATTATTTTGCGGTCATACAATGAACTATCAAAAGTAGATCAGTGTGCACTACGAAAAAAACACCCCGATCACCTAATTATATATATACATACGTATATATATATATATATATATATACATATATATATACAAACGAGGAAATAGACGCAGCACTCCAAAAGTAGTTGCAAAGATAGTGGTTTATTCACCCATGTACAGAAATAGCTATGTTTCAGTCCTCTCAGCAGGATCTTTGTCAAGCTTGACAAAGGTCCTGCTGAAAGGACTGAAACGTAGCTATTTCTGTACATGGGTGAATAAACCACTATCTTTGCAACTACTTTTGGAGTGCTGCGTCTATTTCCTCGTTTGTGTATCCAATTCAGGACCGTGTGGATGACGGTCAAGGACGCATAGCACCGTGATACTTGAACTCTCTGAAGTGCAACTTTTTTCTACCTAATATATATATTTTTATATATATATATATATATATATATATATATTATATAATAGATTAAGGTTAGGATTTAGGGCTGTAATAGCAGTACTATCTGTAAGGCTAGATCAGGGCTTCATTAGGGTTAGGGCTTTATTTTATTTTTACGTCTGTTATAAAAAACAAAAACTAAACAAGCAAAACAAAAAAAAAAGAAAAAAAAAAGTTTTAAGCTGGGTACCCACAGGGGCGGATACGCTACGTAAAAATCACGCAGCGTGTCCAACCTAGAACCCGCAGTATATTTCGTCCCAAAATCGCACTACATTGTGGTGCAGTTTTTCTAACGGAATATTCGCTGCGGAAAAAAGCCGTTCATACTTACACCCTCCCTCCTCTGATGTCCGCTCCAGCCTCCCTGGATGACATTGCAAGAACTGTGATGCTGCAGCCTGTGATTGGCTGCAGGGGTCATATGGGACGCAACGTCATCCCAGGAGGAAGGAGGGCATTTTGGGTAAGTATGTTTTTTTTTTTTTTTCCGGAAGTGCGATCTTTACGATTACGCCGCAAAACTTGGCTTTCTGTTGCGGGTTTTGAATCCTCATTGAATTGAATGGGAATACTCGCAATGGAAAATCAACAATAACTCAGCATAATTTGACATGCTGCGGAATTAAATTCTGCACCGCAGGTAAATTTATTGACGTTTACACTGCAGGTTTTTTTCCGCAGCGTGGGCATGAGATTTGGTAAATCTCACCTACTTTGCTGCTACTGAAAATGCTGCGGAATTTCCGCTACGTGTAGGAACTCGGCCTTAGTGTTATTCTTAGGCTTACTTTAGGTTATATTAGGACGTATAGAGCTTGTGTATGTACCCACACATAATGTCTCAGAGAATGTACCGTGCGGAGCAAACCTCACTATGCTTCGACAGTTCTGAGAGACCGACACCGCTTCAGAAGCGGAACCTTTTTCCGACAGTGGCGATTCCAATTCTACCACTGGACCCCATAGCCCTATGGTGGTAGATACAGCCGTCGCTGTCGAGGTGTCAAGTGCAGGGCCGAGTGTTGCAGTCCCTCCTGCAATGTGGGATCCCGCACTATAGTTTTCTCCCCAAGTACCCCAAATGGAAGCGACTCCAGGAATTAATGTCGATGTTGCAAATATTACAGCCTATGATTTTTTTTATTTATACGTATGTGATACAGTCCTACAATTAATTGTCCAGCAGACTAATCTTTATGCTATTTAATTTGTTCTGCAAAAGTCTGCATCTATGTACTTAAGAATGTGGAATGGCACAAGTGTCCCAGAAATTAAAATATTTTTAGGCATTACTCTCAATTTGGGTTTGGTTAAAAAAACAAAAACATCTGTCCGGTCCTACTGGACTTCTAGTGCTGTCCACGCTATCCCTGTATTTGTAGCAGTGATGTCCAGAAACCGCTATGAAGCCCTAATGCGGTTCATGTATTTTACCAATAATTCCCAAGTCCCCCCAAGAAGTGACCCAGGCTGTGATTGGCTTAATAAATTAATGCCATTAATCGCCCTTCTAAGGGATTTATCTGTAGATGAATCACTTATGAGCTTTAAAGGCCGTATTTCTTTTTGTCAATTCATCCCCTCCAAACGAGCCAGATATGGGGTAAAAATGAAACAAATTTATTGGGGGTGTAGATCTTTCAGACCAGGTGCTTCAACCTTACCCGGTGAAGAAAAAATATGCCTAGTACAAAAAGGTGCCAATCTCCTTAATTCAGATTACTACGTATAACAGTTTTGTTCTTTTTAAAAAGGCCTAAGTAACGCTCACTTTTTTTCAGTACCAGGAGCAGGAGTTTTGATTCCACTATACCTGCGAGTCTGAATATGTGCGCAGACTTTCAGAGCGCCACTTTTTACACCCCGTCCCTTTCACCGAGACCCAAAAATATCTCCAAAAAAGGTGCCGGGTATGTAGTAAGCAGGGAAGGAGTAGGGATACCCGCTTTTACTCCCCATGTGTCTATCAAAACCAGGCCTTTGAAACTACCCCTCTTTCAAAACCAGATCACACAGATTACAATTACTAATATTAACACAAAAAAAAAAAAGGGGGTGTGGGTCTTTTTAGGGAGTCGATTTATTTATATTTTCTTTTTAGTTTGTGGGATTTCCAAGTAGGGAGGATTTCTTTTGGGAAAGGTCATAGAGCATATTTTTTTCAGACCGTGAAACTAATTTTACTCTTTATGATTTTATTTATTTGTGGGTGATCAAGTCCTGGAATTACATTTTCCAGTACAAAATCCCACTGCTATCAATTACAGATAATGGACCCCCAATGTCCCTGAACTAAATTTTTTTGGGGGAATTACATTATTAACCCCTTAAGGACGCATTTTTGAAATCTGACATATTTCACTTTATGTGGTAATAACGTCGGAATGCTTAAACCTATCCAAGCGATTCTGAGAATGTTTTCTCGTGACACATTGGGCTTTATGTTAGTGGCAAAATTTGGACGATATATTCAGTGTTTATTGGTGAAAAATTGCAAAATGTAGAGAAAATTTATAAAAAATAGCATTTTTCAAAATATAAATGCATCTGCTTGTAAAACAGACAGTTATACCACCCAAAATAGTTACTAGCTCACATTTCCCATATGTCTACTTTAGATTGGCATAGTTTTTTGAACATTCTTTTATTTTTCTTGGACGTTACAAGGCTTAGAACATAAACAGCAATTTTTCATATTTTTAAGAAAATTTCAAAAGCCCTTTTTTAAGGTACCTGTTCAGTTCCGAAGTGGCTTTGAGAGGCCTATGTATTAGAAACCCCCATAAAACACCCCATTTTGAAAACTAGACCCATCAAAGTATTCAAAACAGCATTTAGAAAGTTTATTTAACCCTTCAGGCATTTCACAGAAATTCAAGAAAAGTAGAGGTGAAATTTGCAAATTTAATTTTTCTTGCTGAATTTCAATTGTATAAAAAAAATTCTGTAACACAGAAGGTTTTACCAGAAAAACAATACTAAATATGTATTGTCCAGATTCTGCAGTTTTTAGAAATGTCCCACATGTGTCTCTAGTGCGCTCGTGGACTGAAACACAAGCCCCAGAAGCAAAGAAGCACCTAGTGCATTTTGAGGCCTCTTTTTTATTAGAATATATTTTAGGCAGCATGCCAGGTTTGAAGAGGTGTTGAGGTGCCAAAACAGTAGGAATCCCCAAAAAGTGACCCCATTTCGGAAACTAAACCCCTCAAGGAATTCATTTGTGGTTGTTGTTACCATTTTGACCCCACAGTTTTTACACAGCACGTATTTGAATTGGGCTATGAAATTAAAAAAATGAAATTTTTTCCAATAAGATGTCATTTTTTATCAAAATTTCTTATTTTCACAGGTAACAAAATACCCCATTTTGTTGCCCAATTTGTCCTGAGTGCGGCAATACCCCATTTGTGGTGATAAATTGCCGTTTAGGCCCATTGGAGGGCTCAGAAGGAAAGGAGAGCTATGTGTTTGTTGGAGTCCAGATTTTGCTGGATTGGTTTTCGGGTGCCATGTCGCATTTGCAGAGCCCCAGAGATATCAAAGCAATGAAAACCCAGCAGAAGTGACCCCATTTCGGAAACTACACCCCTCAAGGAATTAATTTATGGTTGTTGTTACCATTTTGACCCCAGTTTTTCCACAGCACGTATTTGAATTGGGCTGTGAAATGAAAAAAAAATAAATTTTTTCCAATAAGATGTCATTTTTCATCAACATTTATTTTCACAGGGAACAAAATACCCCATTTTGTTGCCCAATTTGTCCTGAGTGCAGCAATAACCCATTTGTGGTGATAAACTGCCGTTTGGGCCCATGGGTGGCCTCAGAAGGGAAGGAGCGCTGTGTGTTCTTTGGAGTGCAGATTTTGCTGAATTGTTTTTCGGGTGCCATGTCGCTTTTGCAGAGCCCCAGAGGTATCAAAGCAATGGAAACCCACCAGAAGTGACCCCATTTTGGAAACTACACCCCTCAAGGAATTAATTGATGGGTATTGTGACCATTAAGACCCCATAGTTTCTTCACAGAACTTATTTGAATTGGGCTGGGAATTTAAAAAAAATATATATTTTCCAATAATATGTAGTTTTAGCTAAAAATTTCTTATTTTCACAAGAAATAAAACACTCCATTTTGGTGCCCAATTTGTCCTGAGTGCAGCAATACCCCATTTGTGGTGCTAAACTGCCGTTTGGGCCCATAGGGGGGCTTAGAAGGAAAGGAGCACTATTTGTTCTTTGGAGTCCAGATTTTGCTGGATTGGTTTTCGGGTGCCATGTCGCATTTGCAGAGCCCCAGAGATATCAAAGCAATGAAAACCCACCAGAAGTGACCCCATTTCGGAAACTACACCCCTCAAGGAATTAATTTATGGTTGTTGTTACCATTTTGACCCCACAGTTTTTACACAGCACGTATTTGAATTGGGCTGTGAAATGAAAAAAAAATACATTTTTTCCAATAAGATGTCATTTTTCATCACATTTCTTATTTTCACAGGGAACAAAATACCACATTTTGTTGCCCAATTTGTCCTGAGTGCAGCAATAACCCATTTGTGGTGATAAACTGCCGTTTGGGCCCATGGGTGGCCTCAGAAGGGAAGGAGCGCTGTGTGTTCTTTGGAGTGCAGATTTTGCTGGATTGGTTTTCGGGTGCAATGTCGCATTTGCAGAGCCCCAGAGGTATCAAAGCAATGGAAACCCACCAGAAGTGACCCCATTTTGGAAACTACACCCCTCAAGGAATTAATTGATGGGTAATGTGACCATTTAGACGCCATAGTTTCTTCACAGAACTTATTTGAATTGGGCTGGGAATTTTAAAAAAATATATATTTTCCAATTATATGTAGTTTTAGCTAAAAATTTCTTATTTTCACAAGAAATAAAACACTCCATTTTGTTGCCCAATTTGTCCTGAGTGCAGCAATACCCCATTTGTGGTGCTAAACTGCCGTTTGGGCCCATATGGGGGCTTAGAAGGAAAGGAGCACTATTTGTTCTTTGGAGTCCAGATTTTGCTGGATTGGTTTTCGGGTGCCATGTCGCATTTGCAGAGCCCCAGAGGTATCAAAGCAATGGAAACCCACCAGAAGTGACCCCATTTTGGAAACTACCCCCTCAAGGAATTCATTTATTGGGGTTGTGACCATTTTGACCCCATAGTTTTTTCACATAACTTATTTGAATTGGGCTGGGAATTCAAACAAAATTTATTTTTTCCAATAATATGTAGTTTTGGCTGAAAATTTCTTATTTTCACAAGAAATAAAATACCCCATTTTGTTGCCCAATTTGTCCTGAGTGCGGCAATGCCCAATTTGTGGTGATAAACTGATGTTTGGGACCATGGGAGGGCTCAGAAGGAAAGGACCACCATTTGGCCTACTGGGGATTTTCTGGTGCGAAGTCATGTATGCAGAAGCCCCTGAGGTAACAGTACAGTTGAAACCTCCAAGAAGTGACCCCATTTTAAAAACTACACCCCTTAAGGCATTCATTTAGAGGTGTAGTGAGCATTTTGACCGGAGACATACACCCTATAAACTGTAATGTGTGTTCCCACGGGTATGGCAATACCCTACATGTGGCTGTTATCAGCTGCCTGGGCACGCAGCAGGGCTCAGAGGGGAAAGACGACGGGGGATAAGCTGTGCGGAGTGCATCAGGGTAAGTAAAACTGGGGTAGATTAAAAATCAAGGGATGTGTAATGACAAGGTAGGGAGACAGACAGGTGAGCCCTAATCTACCCGCCACTCAGTCCCTGCCTACTTGCAACGACCCGTCCTAAGCGACAGGGTACAACTGGGCGACGGTCCCTACGCTCAGTAAGTGCAAGACAGACAAAACAGACAGGGGTACACAGAAGATAGGGAAACGGGGCAGCTGCCCACAGAGACACCGTGAGCAACAAGAGTGGTGAACGAGCCGAGTCAAACAAGGAGTGAGCGAGGTACAAAACGCTGAGCAGGAGAGTTGTCAGAAAGCCAAGGTCAATAACAAGCAGAGGATCAGTAGTACAAGCAGCAGCAGCAGCAAGCCAGCAAACAAGCATAGAAGAATCACAGGCAAAGGAGGAACAGGAAAGGCAGCTATAAATAGACAGTGGGCGGGAACTAGCTCCGTCTGGCCAGGCTGTGATAGGCTCTCCCACTCCTAAGCCTGACATCCTGAGTGGTGGAAGATGGAGTCAGTCTCACAGACATAGGAGCAGGTGCAGACTGATTGCCACGGGCGTCGACACAGAACCTGTGTCTGGCAAATCCTTTACAGGATGTATGATAAATTTTGAAGCACTCTTTCATATGGAGCCTTAGTTTTTCGGGACACGTGTCACATTGATATATTGTGTCCTTCCTTATCCCCCTCTTATAGCAGACTTTGTACCTCTTTTGACTTTTTCCTTTCTTGCCAGTTTGGGGAACTTCTCCTGGAAAGTGTTGCCCTGGTACGATGCGTGTGGCCATGCTTCCAGAAGTACTGGGTGCCCCCCCCTTCTTGGTCCCTAAAAATTAGTTTCTTGATAACCACCTCTTGAAATTTCAGGAAAGTTCCCCTCTGGCCTGTACATCGACGTAGCACGTACACATTGTACAATGCCATCTGTATGATGTGCACGGCCAGCTTCTTATACCACACCGCATGGCGCTGTAGGGCTTCAGGGCTTGATCTAACAAGTCCACCCCTCCCATGTACCTACTGTAGTACAGGATGCAGTCTGGTTTAGGGGTCTTTGTACTGGTACCTCGTACAGGTACATGGGTACTGGTGTGACATCTCTCTTGTCCTTGTACTTGACACACAATATGTTGCTGCTAGATTGTGCCCTGCTCTCACCCCCTCTGAGTGTTTGCCCAAGCAGAGTCTTAGGGAGGCCTCTCAGATTTCTTCTAGCGGTGCCGCATGACTTCTGGAAGCGTGGCAGTTGAAGAGAGTGACGCTGGTATAAAAATTATCCAGGTAGAGGTGGTAACCCTGGTCCAGCAGTGGGTGCACCAAATCCCACACAATTTTTGCATTAACTCCCAGTAAGGGGGGGGAGGGCATTCTGGGGGCTGAATACTAGTGTCCTTCCCTTCATATATCCTAAATTTGTAGGTATACCCTGATGCACTCTCGCACCGCTTATACATCTTCATCTAATAGGGGTCTCCGTTTATACAAACGGGCAAAACTGGGGTCATCTTGGAGTAGGCAATGCTCATCAGGAGAAGCAAATTATTGCCTCATTTTTTATTTTTTTTAGGTTCCACTTCAGTTCTGAAGTTGCTTTGAGGGGCCCATATATTAGACACCCCTATGAAACACCCCATTTTAGAAACTAGACCCCTCAAAGTATTCACAACAGCATTTAGAAAGTTTATGAACCCTTTAGGTGTTTCACAGGAATTTAGAGCAAAGTAGAGGTGAAATTTACATATTTATTTTTGTCAGAAAATCCTTTTTATACAATTTTTTTTCTATAACACAAAAGGTTTTACCAGAGAAACGCAACTCAAAATGTATTGCCCAGATTCTGCAGTTTTGAGAAATATCCCACATGTGGCTCTAGTGCGGTAATGGACTGAAGCACCGGCCTCCGAAGCAAAGGAGCACCCAGTGGATTTTGAGGCCTCCTTTTTATTAGGCACCATGTCCGGTTTGAAAAGGTCTTGTGGTGCCAAAACAGTGGAAACCCCCCAAAAGTGACCCCATTTTGGAAACTAGACCCCTTGAGGAATTCATTGCAGTTTTCATGGGGTGCATGCGACTTTTTGATCAGTTTTTATTCTATTTTTTTTTACAGCGTTCACCGTGCGCTATAAATGACATTCACTTTATTCTGCGGGGCGATACGATTACGGCGATACCAGATGTTTATAGGTTTTTTATGACTTATGGCGTTTGCACAATAAAATACGTTTTGGAAAAAATCATTCCATTTTTGTGTTACCTTATTCTAAGAGCCAGAACTTTTTTATTTTTCCATCAAGAACGCCGTGCGAGGACTTATTTTTTGCGTAACGAACTGTAGTTTCGATCAGGACCATTTTTCGGTACATGCGACTTTTTGATCTCTTTTTATTCCATTTTTTGGGATGTGAAGTGACCAAACAATTGTGATTTTGGTACGGTCTATTATTATTTTCTTTTACGGCTTTCACCGCGCGGGATAAATAACGAAATAATTTTGTAGTTCAGGCCGTTACGGACGCGGCGATACCAATTATGTATAGTTTATTTGTTTGTTTATATATTTTTATTAATAATAAAGGACTGATAAGGGAAAAGGGGGGATTTTTACTTTTAATACTTTTAAAACTTTTATTTTCTTATTTTTACACATCTTTTTTTTACTTTATTACTTTGTCCCACTAGGGGACTTGAGGGCAGGAGGCCCTGATCGCTATTCTAATACACTGCACTACATGCGTAGTGCAGTGTATTGGAGCGGTCAGCTACTCACTGACAGCAAGAATAGTGGGTCCTGACTTCGTGAGGACCCACTAGGCTTCCGTCGATGGCATAGCCGGACGCCATTATTTGGTATCCGGTTGCCATAGTTACAATCGCCAGCCGCTATCGTGTAGCAGGCCGGCGATTGTAGCTTAACCCCTAAAAAGCCGCGATCGCTATTGAATGTGGCTTTCGGTCCCCGCTGTAGGAGCTGTGACAGCTGCTGTACGAGACAGCAGCTGTTACAGCTCCTGTATGTGTCGGGAGGACGGCCAAACTCCCGTGACGTACTATTAGGTCATGGAGCGCGAACGATACAGCTACCATGACCTAATAGTACGTCCAGGAGCGGGAAAAGGTTAATGAGGTTTGTTAAAGAGGCTCTGTCAACACATTATAAGTGCCCTATCTCCTATATAAGTAAAGAGACTCTGTCACCACATTATAAGTGTCCTATCTCCTATATAAGTAAAGAGGCTCTGTCACCACATTATAAGTGTCCTATCTCCTATATAAGTAAAGAGGCTCTGTCACCACATTATAAGTGCCCTATCTCCTATTTAAGTAAAGAGGCTGTCACCACATTATAAGTGTCCTATCTCCTATATAAGTAAAGAGGCTCTGTCACCACATTATAAGTGTCCTATCTCCTATATAAGTAAAGAGGCTCTGTCACCACATTATGAGTGCCCTATCTCCTATATAAGTAAAGAGGCTCTGTCACCACATTATAAGTGCCCTATCTCCTATATAAGTAAAGAGGCTCTGTCTCCACATTATAAGTGCCCTATCTCCTATATAAGTAAAGAGGCTCTGTCACCACATTATAAGTGCCCTATCTCCTATATAAGTAAAGAGGCTCTGTCACCACATTATAAGTGTCCTATCTCCTATATAAGTAAAGAGACTCTGTCACCACATTATAAGTGTCCTATCTCCTATATAAGTAATGAGGCTCTGTCACCACATTATAAGTGCCCTATCTCCTATATAAGTAAAGAGGCTCTGTCACTACATTATAAGTGCCCTATCTCCTATATAAGTAAAGAGGCTGTCACCACATTATAAGTGCCCTATCTCCTATATAAGTAAAGAGGCTCTGTCACCACATTATAAGTGCCCTATCTCCTATATAAGTAAAGAGGCTCTGTCATCACATTATAAGTGCCCTATCTCCTATATAAGTAAAGAGACTCTGTCACCATATTATAAGTGTCCTATCTCCTATATAAGTAAAGAGGCTCTGTCAACACATTACAAGTGCCCTATCTCCTATATAAGTAAAGAGACTCTGTCACCATATTATAAGTGTCCTATCTCCTATATAAGTAAAGAGGCTCTGTCACCACATTATAAGTGCCCTATCTCCTATATAAGTAATGAGACTCTGTCACCACATTATAAGTGCCCTATCTCCTATATAAGTAATGAGACTCTGTCACCACATTATAACTGCCCTATCTCCTATATAAGTAAAGAGGGTCTGTCACCACATTATAAGTGCCCTATCTCCTATATAAGTAAAGAGGCTGTCACCACATTATAAGTGCCCTATCTCCTATATAAGTAAAGAGACTGTCACCACATTATAAGTGTCCTATCTCCTATATAAGTAAAGAGGCTCTGTCACCACATTATACGTGCCCTATCTCCTATATAAGTAATGAGGCTCTGTCACCACATTATAAGTGTCCTATCTCCTATATAAGTAAAGAGACTGTCACCACATTATAAGTGTCCTATCTCCTATATAAGTAAAGAGGCTGTCACCACATTATAAGTGTCCTATCTCCTATATAAGTAAAGAGGCTGTCACCACATTATAAGTGCCCTATCTCCTATATAAGTAAAGAGGCTCTGTCACCACATTATAAGTGCCCTATCTCCTATATAAGTAAAGAGGCTCTGTCACCACATTATAAGTGTCCTATCTCCCATATAAGTAAAGAGGCTCTGTCACCACATTATAAGTGCCCTATCTCCCATATAAGTAAAGAGGCTCTGTCACCACATTATAAGTGTCCTATCTCCTATATAAGTAAAGAGACTGTCACCACATTATAAGTGTCCTATCTCCTATATAAGTAAAGAGACTCTGTCACCACATTATAAGTGTCCTATCTCCTATATAAGTAAAGAGGCTCTGTCACCACATTATAAGTGCCCTATCTCCTATATAAGTAAAGAGGCTCTGTCACCACATTATAAGTGCCCTATCTCCTATATAAGTAAAGAGACTCTGTCACCACATTATAAGTGTCCTATCTCCTATATAAGTAAAGAGACTGTCACCACATTATAAGTGTCCTATCTCCTATATAAGTAAAGAGGCTCTGTCACCACATTATAAGTGTCCTATCTCCTATATAAGTAAAGAGGCTCTGTCACCACATTATAAGTGCCCTATCTCCTATATAAGTAAAGAGACTCTGTCACCACATTATAAGTGTCCTATCTCCTATATAAGTAAAGAGGCTCTGTCACCACATTATAACTGCCCTATCTCCTATATAAGTAAAGAGACTCTGTCACCACATTATAAGTGCCCTATCTTCTATATAAGTAAAGAGACTGTCACCACATTATAAGTGTCCTATCTCCTATATAAGTAAAGAGACTGTCACCACATTATAAGTGTCCTATCTCCTATATAAGTAAAGAGACTCTGTCACCACATTATAAGTGTCCTATCTCCTATATAAGTAAAGAGGCTCTGTCACCACATTATAAGTGCCCTATCTCCTATATAAGTAAAGAGGCTCTGTCACCACATTATAAGTGTCCTATCTCCTATATAAGTAAAGAGGCTCTGTCACCACATTATAAGTGTCCTATCTCCTATATAAGTAAAGAGGCTCTGTCACCACATTATAAGTGCCCTATCTCCTATATAAGTAAAGAGACTCTGTCACCACATTATAAGTGTCCTATCTCCTATATAAGTAAAGAGGCTGTCACCACATTATAAGTGTCCTATCTCCTATATAAGTAAAGAGGCTGTCACCACATTATAAGTGCCCTATCTCCTATATAAGTAAAGAGACTCTGTCACCACATTATAAGTGTCCTATCTCCTATATAAGTAAAGAGGCTCTGTCACCACATTATAAGTGCCCTATCTCCTATATAAGTAAAGAGACTCTGTCACCACATTATAAGTGTCCTATCTCCTATATAAGTAAAGAGGCTCTGTCACCACATTATAAGTGTCCTATCTCCTATATAAGTAAAGAGACTCTGTCACCACATTATAAGTGTCCTATCTCCTATATAAGTAAAGAGACTCTGTCACCACATTATAAGTGTCCTATCTCCTATATAAGTAAAGAGGCTCTGTCACCACATTATAAGTGTCCTATCTCCTATATAAGTAAAGAGACTCTGTCACCACATTATAAGTGCCCTTTCTCCTATATAAGTAAAGAGGCTCTGTCACCACATTATAAGTGCCCTATCTCCTATATAAGTAAAGAGACTCTGTCACCACATTATACGTGCCCTATCTCCTATATAAGTAAAGAGGCTATGTCACCACATTATAAGTGCCCCATCTCCTATATAAGTAAAGAGACTGTCACCACATTATACGTGCCCTATCTCCTATATAAGTAAAGAGACTCTGTCACCACATTATAAGTGTCCTATCTCCTATATAAATAAAGAGGCTCTGTCACCACATTATAAGTGCCCTATCTCCTATATAAGTAAAGAGGCTCTGTCACCACATTATAAGTGTCCTATCTCCTATATAAGTAAAGAGGCTGTCACCACATTATAAGTGTCCTATCTCCTATATAAGTAAAGAGGCTCTGTCACCACATTATAAGTGCCCTATCTCTTATATAAGTAAAGAGGCTGTCACCACATTATAAGTGCCCTATCTCCTATATAAGTAAAGAGGCTCTGTCACCACATTATAAGTGTCCTATCTCCTATATAAGTAAAGAGGCTGTCACCACATTATAAGTGTCCTATCTCCTATATAAGTAAAGAGGCTCTGTCACCACATTATAAGTGTCCTATCTCCTATATAAGTAAAGAGGCTCTGTCTCCACATTATAAGTGCCCTATCTCTTATATAAGTAAAGAGGCTGTCACCACATTATAAGTGCCCTATCTCCTATATAAGTAAAGAGGCTCTGTCACCACATTATAAGTGTCCTATCTCCTATATAAGTAAAGAGGCTGTCACCACATTATAAGTGTCCTATCTCCTATATAAGTAAAGAGGCTGTCACCACATTATAAGTGCCCTATCTCCTATATAAGTAAAGAGACTGTCACCACATTATAAGTGTCCTATCTCCTATATAAGTAAAGAGACTCTGTCACCACATTATAAGTGTCCTATCTCCTATATAAGTAAAGAGACTCTGTCACCACATTATAAGTGTCCTATCTCCTATATAAGTAAAGAGGCTGTCACCACATTATAAGTGCCCTATCTCCTATATAAGTAAAGAGGCTCTGTCACCACATTATAAGGGTCCTATCTCCTATATAAGTAAAGAGGCTCTGTCACCACATTATAAGTGCCCTATCTCCTATATAAGTAAAGAGGCTGTCACCACATTATAAGTGTCCTATCTCCTATATAAGTAAAGAGACTTTGTCACCACATTATAAGCGTCCTATCTCCTATATAAGTAAAGAGGCTCTGTCACCACATTATAAGTGCCCTATCTCCTATATAAGTAAAGAGGCTGTCACCACATTATAAGTGCCCTATCTCCTATATAAGTAAAGAGGCTCTGTCACCACATTATAAGTGTCCTATCTCCTATATAAGTAAAGAGGCTGTCACCACATTATAAGTGTCCTATCTCCTATATAAGTAAAGAGACTCTGTCACCACATTATAAGTGCCCTATCACCTATATAAGTAAAGAGGCTCTGTCACCACATTATAAGTGTCCTATCTCCTATATAAGTAAAGAGACTCTGTCACCACATTATAAGTGTCCTATCTCCTATATAAGTAAAGAGACTCTGTCACCACATTATAAGTGTCCTATCTCCTATATAAGTAAAGAGGCTCTGTCACCACATTATAAGTGTCCTATCTCCTATATAAGTAAAGAGACTGTCACCACATTATAAGTGTCCTATCTCCTATATAAGTAAAGAGACTCTGTCACCACATTATAAGTGCCCTATCTCCTATATAAGTAAAGAGACTCTGTCACCATATTATAAGTGTCCTATCTCCTATATAAGTAAATAGACTCTGTCACCACATTATAAGTGCCCTATCTCCTATATAAGTAAAGAGACTCTGTCACCACATTATAAGTGTCCTATCTCCTATATAAGTAAAGAGACTCTGTCACCACATTATAAGTGCCCTATCTCCTATATAAGTAAAGAGGCTCTGTCTCCACATTATAAGTGCCCTATCTCCTATATAAGTAAAGAGGCTCTGTCACCACATTATAAGTGTCCTATCTCCTATATAAGTAAAGAGGCTCTGTCACCACATTATAAGTGCCCTATCTCCTATATAAGTAAAGAGGCTCTGTCACCACATTATAAGTGCCCTATCTCCTATAAAAGTAGAGGCTGTCACTACATTATAAGTGTCCTATCTCCTATATAAGTAAAGAGGCTGTCACCACATTATAAGTGTCCTATCTCCTATATAAGTAAAGAGGCTCTGTCACCACATTATAAGTGCCCTATCTCCTATATAAGTAAAGAGGCTCTGTCACCACATTATAAGTGCCCTATCTCCTATATAAGTAAAGAGACTCTGTCACCACATTATAAGTGCCCTATCTCCTATATAAGTAAAGAGGCTCTGTCACCACATTATAAGTGCCCTATCTCCTATATAAGTAAAGAGACTCTGTCACCACATTATAAGTGCCCTATCTCCTATATAAGTAAAGAGGCTCTGTCACCACATTATAAGTGTCCTATCTCCTATATAAGTAAAGAGACTGTCACCACATTATAAGTGTCCTATCTCCTATATAAGTAAAGAGACTCTGTCACCACATTATAAGTGTCCTATCTCCTATATAAGTAAAGAGACTCTGTCACCACATTATAAGTGTCCTATCTCCTATATAAGTAAAGAGGCTCTGTCATCACATTATAAGTGCCCTATCTCCTATATAAGTAAAGAGGCTGTCACCACATTATAAGTGTCCTATCTCCTATATAAGTAAAGAGACTCTGTCACCACATTATAAGTGCCCTATCTCCTATATAAGTAAAGAGACTCTGTCACCACATTATAAGTGTCCTATCTCCTATATAAGTAAAGAGGCTCTGTCACCACATTATAAGTGTCCTATCTCCTATATAAGTAAAGAGGCTCTGTCACCACATTATAACTGCCCTATCTCCTATATAAGTAAAGAGGCTCTGTCACCACATTATAAGTGTCCTATCTCCTATATAAGTAAAGAGGCTCTGTCACCACATTATAAGTGTCCTATCTCCTATATAAGTAAAGAGGGTCTGTCACCACATTATAACTGCCCTATCTCCTATATAAGTAAAGAGGCTCTGTCACCACATTATAAGTGCCCTATCTCCTATATAAGTAAAGAGGCTCTGTCACCACATTATAAGTGCCCTAATTCCTATATAAGTAAAGAGACTCTGTCACCACATTATAAGTGCCCTATCTCCTATATGAGTAAAGAGGCTCTGTCACCACATTATAAGTGTCCTATCTCCTATATAAGTAAAGAGGCTCTGTCACCACATTATAAGTGCCCTAACTCCTATATAAGTAAAGAGACTCTGTCACCACATTATAAGTGCCCTATCTCCTATATAAGTAAAGAGACTCTGTCACCACATTATAAGTGTCCTATCTCCTATATAAGTAAAGAGGCTCTGTCACCACATTATAAGTGCCCTATCTCCTATATAAGTAAAGAGACTGTCACCACATTATAAGTGCCCTATCTCCTATATAAGTAAAGAGGCTCTGTCACCACATTATAAGTGCCCTATCTCCTATATAAGTAAAGAGACTCTGTCACCACATTATAAGTGTCCTATCTCCTATATAAGTAAAGAGGCTGTCACCACATAATAAGTGTCCTATCTCCTATATAAGTAAAGAGGCTGTCACCACATTATAAGTGCCCTATCTCCTATATAAGTAAAGAGACTCTGTCACCACATTATAAGTGTCCTATCTCCTATATAAGTAAAGAGGCTCTGTCACCACATTATAAGTGCCCTATCTCCTATATAAGTAAAGAGACTCTGTCACCACATTATAAGTGTCCTATCTCCTATATAAGTAAAGAGACTCTGTCACCACATTATAAGTGTCCTATCTCCTATATAAGTAAAGAGGCTCTGTCACCACATTATAAGTGCCCTTTCTCCTATATAAGTAAAGAGGCTCTGTCACCACATTATAAGTGCCCTATCTCCTATATAAGTAAAGAGACTCTGTCACCACATTATACGTGCCCTATCTCCTATATAAGTAAAGAGGCTATGTCACCACATTATAAGTGCCCCATCTCCTATATAAGTAAAGAGACTGTCACCACATTATACGTGCCCTATCTCCTATATAAGTAAAGAGACTCTGTCACCACATTATAAGTGTCCTATCTCCTATATAAATAAAGAGGCTCTGTCACCACATTATAAGTGCCCTATCTCCTATATAAGTAAAGAGGCTCTGTCACCACATTATAAGTGTCCTATCTCCTATATAAGTAAAGAGGCTGTCACCACATTATAAGTGTCCTATCTCCTATATAAGTAAAGAGGCTCTGTCACCACATTATAAGTGTCCTATCTCCTATATAAGTAAAGAGGCTCTGTCTCCACATTATAAGTGCCCTATCTCTTATATAAGTAAAGAGGCTGTCACCACATTATAAGTGCCCTATCTCCTATATAAGTAAAGAGGCTCTGTCACCACATTATAAGTGTCCTATCTCCTATATAAGTAAAGAGGCTGTCACCACATTATAAGTGTCCTATCTCCTATATAAGTAAAGAGGCTGTCACCACATTATAAGTGTCCTATCTCCTATATAAGTAAAGAGGCTCTGTCACCACATTATAAGTGTCCTATCTCCTATATAAGTAAAGAGACTCTGTCACCACATTATAAGGGTCCTATCTCCTATATAAGTAAAGAGGCTCTGTCACCACATTATAAGTGCCCTATCTCCTATATAAGTAAAGAGACTCTGTCACCACATTATACGTGTCCTATCTCCTATATAAGTAAAGAGGCTATGTCACCACATTATAAGTGCCCTATCTCCTATATAAGTAAAGAGACTCTGTCACCACATTATAAGTGTCCTATCTCCTATATAAATAAAGAGGCTCTGTCACCACATTATAAGTGCCCTATCTCCTATATAAGTAAAGAGGCTCTGTCACCACATTATAAGTGTCCTATCTCCTATATAAGTAAAGAGGCTGTCACCACATTATAAGTGTCCTATCTCCTATATAAGTAAAGAGACTCTGTCACCACATTATAAGTGTCCTATCTCCTATATAAGTAAAGAGGCTCTGTCACCACATTATAAGTGTCCTATCTCCTATATAAGTAAAGAGGCTCTGTCACCACATTATAAGTGCCCTATCTCCTATATAAGTAAAGAGACTCTGTCACCACATTATAAGCGTCCTATCTCCTATATAAGTAAAGAGGCTCTGTCACCACATTATAAGTGCCCTATCTCCTATATAAGTAAAGAGACTCTGTCACCACATTATAAGTGTCCTATCTCCTATATAAGTAAAGAGGCTGTCACCACATTATAAGTGTCCTATCTCCTATATAAGTAAAGAGGCTCTGTTACCACATTATAAGTGCCCTATCTTCTATATAAGTAAAGAGGCTCTGTCACCACATTATAAGTGCCCTATCTCCTATATAAGTAAAGAGGCTCTGTCACCACATTATAAGTGTCCTATCTCCTATATAAGTAAAGAGGCTGTCACCACATTATAAGTGCCCTATCTCCTATATAAGTAAAGAGGCTCTGTCACCACATTATAAGTGTCCTGTCTCCTATATAAGTAAAGAGGCTGTCACCACATTATAAGTGCCCTATCTCCTATATAAGTAATGAGACTCTGTCACCACATTATAAGTGCCCTATCTCCTATATAAGTAAAGAGACTCTGTCACCACATTATAAGTGCCCTATCTCCTATATAAGTAATGAGACTCTGTCACCACATTATAAGTGCCCTATCTCCTATATAAGTAAAGAGACTCTGTCACCACATTATAAGTGTCCTATCTCCTATATAAGTAAAGAGGCTCTGTCACCTCATTATAAGTGTCCTATCTCCTATATAAGTAAAGAGGCTCTGTCACTACATTATAAGTGCCCTATCTCCTATATAAGTAAAGAGGCTCTGTCTCCACATTATAAGTGCCCTATCTCCTATATAAGTAAAGAGGCTGTCACCACATTATAAGTGTCCTATCTCCTATATAAGTAAAGAGGCTCTGTCACCACATTATAAGTGCCCTATCTCCTATATAAGTAAAGAGGCTCTGTCACCACATTATAAGTGTCCTATCTCCTATATAAGTAAAGAGGCTGTCACCACATTATAAGTGCCCTATCTCCTATATAAGTAAAGAGGCTCTGTCACCACATTATAAGTGTCCTATCTCCTATATAAGTAAAGAGGCTCTGTCACCACATTATAAGTGCCCTATCTCCTATATAAGTAAAGAGGCTGTCACCACATTATAAGTGCCCTATCTCCTATATAAGTAAAGAGACTCTGTCACCACATTATAAGTGCCCTATCTCCTATATAAGTAAAGAGGCTCTGTCACCACATTATAAGTGCCCTATCTCCTACATGATGTGATCGGCGCTGTAATGTCGGTGACAGTAATGCTTTTTATTTAGAAAAACGTTCTATATTTACCACGTTAGGAGCGATTTTAGCTTTATGCTAATGAGTTTCTTAATGCCCAACTGGGCGTGTATTTCCATTAGACCAAGTGGGCATTGTAAAGAGGAGTGTATGACGCTGACCAATCAGTGACCAATCAGCATCATGCACTTCTCTCCATTCATTTAGTCACCGCATAGTAAGGGTATGTTCACACAGCTTATTTACGGACGTAATTCGGGCGTTTTCCGCCTCGATTTACATCCGAAAATGCGGCTCGATAGCATCGGCAAACATCTGCCCATTGAAAGCAATGGGTTTTACGTTGGTCTATTCCCACGAGGCGTAAATTTACGCGTCGCTGTCAAAAGATGGCGTGTAAATAGACGCCCGCGTCAAAGAAGTGCCTGTCACTTCTTCAGACGTAAATGAAGCCGTTTTCCATTGACTCCATGGAAAAACAGCTTCATTTACGTCCGTAATTGACGCCGCGAAAAAGCGCCTCAACATGCCATGTCGGCTGAAATTACGGAGCTGTTTTCTCCTGAAAACAGCCCCGTAATTTCAGCCGTTACGGACACTGCCGTGTGAACATACCCTAACACTGCGTTGTTCACTATGTGCTGTCTTAGGCTATGTTCACACGGGGTATTTTGCCGAGTTTTTTTACGCAGAAACCGCGTCGCAAAACTCGTCAAAAACGGCCCGAGAACGCCTCCCATTGATTTCAATGGGAGGCGTCGACGTCTTTTTCCCGCGAGCAGTAAAACTGCCTCGCGGGAAAAAGAAGCGACATGCCCTATCTTCGGGCGCTTCCGCCTCTGACCTCCCATTGACTTCAATGGGAGGCAGGAGAAAGCGTATTTCTCGCTGTTTTATGCCCGCGGCGCTCAATGGCCGCGGGCGAAAAACGGCGCGATAATCGCCGCGAAAATCGGCGTGCAGGGAGAGGAATATCTGCCTCAAAGTTCCAAACGGAATTTTGAGGCAGATATTCCTCCCCCAAAATACTCCGTGTGAACATAGCCTGTTTAGACAGCCCAGCCAGGAAGGGATGTCTATTCACAATCCCGACACTTCGTTAACGTATCTGTGGTACTTACAGCAGAGCAAGCGTAATCTCCCTGTAACCTGTGATTTATAGCGAGATCTCGCTATTTAAGTAATAGTACGTCCTGGTAAAAACTGCCATTCCGCCCCCATCCCATCTGTGAGCAATGACAACTGCTGTCACAAACAGCAGTTGTCACATCTCCTTCCCCAGGGTCCCCGCCGATTAACTCCTTAGAAGCCGCGTTCAATAGCGTTTGCGGCTTCTAAGTGGTTAGAACACAATCGACGGCCCCGCAAAGTGATTACATATGCCCTGATGTACTCCGCATAGTTTACATATATCCTGATGTACTCCTCACAGATTACATATACCCTGATGTACTCCGCACAGATTACATATACCCTGATGTACTCCTCACAGATTACATATACCCTGATGTACCCCGCTCAGATTACATATACCCTGATGTACTCCTCACAGATTACATATACCCTGATGTACTCCTCACAGTTTACATATATCCTGATGTACTCCTCACATATTACATATACCCTGATGTACTCCTCACAGATTACATATACCCTGATGTACTCCTCACATATTCCATATACCCTGATGTACTCCTCACATATTACATATACCCTGATGTACTCCTCACAGATTACATATACCCTGATGTACTCCTCACAGATTACATATACCCTGATGTACTCCTCACATATTACATATACCCTGATGTACTCCTCACATATTACATATATCCTGATGTACTCCTCACAGATTACATATACACTGATGTACTCCTCACAGATTACATATACCCTGATGTACTCCTCACAGATTACATATACCCTGATGTACTCCACACAGATTACATATATCCTGATGTACTCCTCATTGATTACATATACTCTGATGTACTCCTCACATATTACATATACCCTGATGTACTCCTCAGATTACATATACCCTGATGTACTCCTCACATATTACATATACCCTGATGTACTCCTCACAGATTACATATACCCTGATGTACTCCTCACATATTACATATACCCTGATGTACTCCTCACATATTACATATACCCTGATGTACTCCTCACATCTTACATATACCCTGATGTACTCCACACAAATTACATATACCCTGATGTACTCCTCACAGATTACATATACCCTGATGTACTCCTCACACCTTACATATACCCTGATGTACTCCTCACAGCTTACATATACCCTGATGTACTCCTCACAGCTTACATATACCCTGATGTACTCCTCACAGCTTACATATACCCTGATGTACTCAACCCAGCTTACATATACCCTGATGTACTCCTCACAGATTACATATATCCTGATGTACTCCTCACAGATTACATATATCCTGATGTACTCCTCACAGTTTACATATACCCTGATGTACTCTTCACAGATTACATATACCCTGATGTACTACTCACAGATTACATATATCCTGATGTACTCCTTACATATACCCTGATGTACTCCTCACATATTACATATACCCTGATGTACTCCTCAGATTACATATACACTGATGTACTCCTCACATATTACATATACCCTGATGTACTCCTCACATATTACATATATCCTGATGTACTCCTCACAGATTACATATACCTTGATGTACTCCTCACATATTACATATACCCTGATGTACTCCTCACATATTACATATACCTTGATGTACTCCTCACATATTACATATACCCTGATGTACTCCTCACATATTACATATACCCTGATGTACTCCTCACAGATTACATATACCCTGATGTACTCCTCACATATTACATATACCCTGATGTACTCCTCACATATTACATATACCCTGATGTACTCCTCACATCTTACATATACCCTGATGTACTCCACACAAATTACATATACCCTGATGTACTCCTCACAGATTACATATACCCTGATGTACTCCTCACACCTTACATATACCCCGATGTACTCCTCACAGCTTACATATACCCTGATGTACTCCTCACAGCTTACATATACCCTGATGTACTCCTCACAGCTTACATATACCCTGATGTACTCAACCCAGCTTACATATACCCTGATGTACTCCTCACAGATTACATATATCCTGATGTACTCCTCACAGATTACATATATCCTGATGTACTCCTCACAGTTTACATATACCCTGATGTACTCCTCACAGATTACATATATCCTGATGTACTCCTCACAGATTGCATATATCCTGATGTACTCCTTACATATACCCTGATGTACTCCTCACATATTACATATACCCTGATGTACTCCTCACAGATTACATATACACTGATGTACTCCTCACATATTACATATACCCTGATGTACTCCTCACATATTACATATATCCTGATGTACTCCTCACAGATTACATATACCTTGATGTACTCCTCACATATTACATATACCCTGATGTACTCCTCACATATTACATATACCTTGATGTACTCCTCACATATTACATATACCCTGATGTACTCCTCACATATTACATATACCCTGATGTACTCCTCACATATTACATATATCCTGATGTACTCCTCACAGATTACATATATCCTGATGTACTCCTCACAGTTTACATATATCCTGATGTACTCCTCACATATTACATATACCCTGATGTACTCCTCACATATTACATATACCCTGATGTACTCCTCACATCTTACATATACCCTGATGTACTCCTCACAGATTACATATACCCTGATGTACTCCTCACAGATTACATATACCCTGATGTACTACTCACAGATTACATATACCCTGATGTACTCCTCACAATTTACATATACCCTGATATACTCCTCCCAGCTTACATATACCCTGATGTACTCCTCACAGATTACATATATCCTGATGTACTACTCACAGATTGCATATATCCTGATGTACTCCTTACATATACCCTGATGTACTCCTCACATATTACATATACCCTGATGTACTCCTCACATATTACATATATCCTGATGTACTCCTCACAGATTACATATACCTTGATGTACTCCTCACATATTACATATACCCTGATGTACTCCTCACATATTACATATACCTTGATGTACTCCTCACATATTACATATACCCTGATGTACTCCTCACATATTACATATACCCTGATGTACTCCTCACATATTACATATATCCTGATGTACTCCTCACATATTACATATATCCTGATGTACTCCTCACAGATTACATATATCCTGATGTACTCCTCACAGTTTACATATATCCTGATGTACTCCTCACATATTACATATATCCTGATGTACTCCTCACAGATTACATATACCTTGATGTACTCCTCACATATTACATATACCCTGATGTACTCCTCACATATTACATATACCTTGATGTACTCCTCACATATTACATATACCCTGATGTACTCCTCACATATTACATATACCCTGATGTACTCCTCACATATTACATATATCCTGATGTACTCCTCACAGATTACATATATCCTGATGTACTCCTCACAGTTTACATATATCCTGATGTACTCCTCACATATTACATATACCCTGATGTACTCCTCACATATTACATATACCCTGATGTACTCCTCACATCTTACATATACCCTGATGTACTCCTCACAGATTACATATACCCTGATGTACTCCTCACAGATTACATATACCCTGATGTACTACTCACAGATTACATATACCCTGATGTACTCCTCACAATTTACATATACCCTGATGTACTCCTCCCAGCTTACATATACCCTGATGTACTCCTCACAGATTACATATATCCTGATGTACTACTCACAGATTGCATATATCCTGATGTACTCCTTACATATACCCTGATTTACTCCTCACATATTACATATACCCTGATGTACTCCTCACAGATTACATATACACTGATGTACTCCTCACAGATTACATATACCTTGATGTACTCCTCACAGATTACATATACCCTGATGTACTCCACACAGATTACATATATCCTGATGTACTCCTCATTGATTACATATACTCTGATGTACTCCTCACATATTACATATACCCTGATGTACTCCTCAGATTACATATACCCTGATGTACTCCTCACATATTACATATACCCTGATGTACTCCTCACAGATTACATATACCCTGATGTACTCCTCACAGATTACATATACCCTGATGTACTCCTCACAGCTTACATATACCCTGATGTACTCCGCAAAGATTACATATATCCTGATGTACTCCTCACAGATTGCATATATCCTGATGTACTCCTTACATATACCCTGATTTACTCCTCACATATTACATATACCCTGATGTACTCCTCACAGATTACATATACACTGATGTACTCCTCACAGATTACATATACCCTGATGTACTCCTCACAGATTACATATACCCTGATGTACTCCACACAGATTACATATATCCTGATGTACTCCTCACAGATTACATATACCCTGATGTACTACTCACAGATTACATATACCCTGATGTACTCCTCACAATTTACATATACCCTAATGTACTCCTCACAGCTTACATATACCCTGATGTACTCCTCACAGATTACATATATCCTGATGTACTCCTCACAGATTGCATATATCCTGATGTACTCCTTACATATACCCTGATGTACTCCTCACATATTACATAAACCCTGATGTACTCCTCACAGATTACATATACACTGATGTACTCCTCACAGATTACATATACCCTGATGTACTCCTCACAGATTACATATACCCTGATGTACTCCACACAGATTACATATATCTTGATGTACTCCTCATTGATTACATATACTCTGATGTACTCCTCACATATTACATATACCCTGATGTACTCCTCAGATTACATATACCCTGATGTACTCCTCACATATTACATATACCCTGATGTAGTCCTCACAGATTACATATACCCTGATGTACTCCTCACATATTACATATACCCTGATGTACTCCTCACATCTTACATATACCCTGATGTACTCCACACAAATTACATATACCCTGATGTTCTCCTCACATTTTACATATATCCTGATGTACTACTCACAGATTACATATACCCTGATGTACTACTCTCAGATTACATATATCCTGATGTACTCCTCACATATTACATATATCCTGATGTACTCCTCACATATTACATATACCCTGATGTACTCCTCACATATTACATATACCCTGATGTACCCCTTACAGATTACATATACCCTGATGTACTCCTCACAGATTACATATACCCTGATGTACTCCTCACATATTACATATACCCTGATGTACTCCTCACAGATTACATATACCCTGATGTACACCTCACATATTACATATACCCTGATGTACTCCTCACATTTTACATATAACCTGATGTACTCCTCACAGATTACATATACCCAGATGTACTCCTCACATATTACATATACCCTGATGTACTCCTCACATCTTACATATACCCTGATGTACTACTAACAGATTACATATACCCTGATGTACTCCTCACAGATTACACATACCCTGATGTACTCCTCACAGATTACATATACCCTGATGTACTCCTCACAGCTTACATATACCCTGATGTACTCCTCACAGCTTATATATACCCTGATGTACTCAACCCAGCTTACATATACCCTGATGTACTCCTCACATATTACATATATCCTGATGTACTCCTCACAGATTACATATATCCTGATGTACTCCTCACAGTTTACATATACCCTGATGTACTCCTCACAGATTACATATACCCTGATGTACTCCTCACAGATTACATATACCCTGATGTACTACTCACAGATTACATATACCCTGATGTACTCCTCACAATTTACAAATACCCTGATGTAATCCTCATAGATAACATATATCCTGATGTACTCCTCACAGTTTACATATACCCTGATGTACTTGTCACAGATTACATATACCCTGATGTACTCCTCACATACTACATATACCCTGATATACTCCGCACAGCTTACATATACCCTGATGTACTCCTCACAGTTTACATATACCCTGATGTACTCCTCACAGATTACATATATCCTGATGTACTCCGACCATCTTACATATACCCTGATGTACTCCGCACAGCTTACATATACCCTGATGTACTCTGTCCAGCTTACATATACCCTGACTGATGTACTCCGCTCAGATTACATATACTCTAATGTACTACGCAGATTACATATCCTGATGTACTCTGCCCAGTTTACATATACCCTGATGTACTCAGCACAGATTACATATATCCTGATGTACTCCTCACAGTTTACATATACTCTGATGTACTCCGTCCTGCTTACATATACCCTGATGTACTCCGCTCAGATTACATATACCCTGATGTACTCCTCACAGCTTACATATACCCTGATGTACTCCTCACGGCTTACATATATCCTGATGTACTCCTCACAGATTACATATATCCTGATGTACTCCTCACAGATTACATATATCCTGATGTACTCCTCACAGATTACATATATCCTGATGTACTCCTCACAGATTACATATATCCTGATGTACTCCTCACATCTTACATATATCCTGATGTACTCCTCACAATTTACAAATACCCTGATGTACTTTTCACAGATTACATATACCCGGATGTAATCCTCATAGATAACATATCTCCTGATGTACTCCTCACAGTTTACATATACCCTGATGTACTCGTCACAGATTACATATACCCTGATGTACTCCTCATAGATAACATATATCCTGATGTACTCCTCACATATTACATATACCCTGATATACTCCGCACAGCTTACATATACCCTGATGTACTCCACACAGTTTACATATACCCTGATGTACTCCTCACAGATTACATATATCCTGATGTACTCCGCCCATTTTACATATACCCTGATGTACTCCGCACAGTTTACATATACCCTGATGTACTCCGCTCAGATTACATATACCCTAATGTACTACGCAGATTACATATCCTGATGTACTCCGCCCAGTTTACATATACCCTGATGTACTCAGCACAGATTACATATATCCTGATGTACTCCTCACAGATTACATATACCCTAATGTACTCCTCACATATTACATATACCCTGATATACTCCTCACATCTTACATATAGCCTGATGTACTCCTCACATCTTACATATAGCCTGATGTACTCCTCACATATTACATATATCCTGATGTACTCCTCACATATTACATATACCCTGATGTACTCCTCACAGATTACATATACCCTAATGTACTCCTCACAGATAACATATACCCTAATGTACTCCTCCCATTTTACATATATCCTGATGTACTCCTCACATATTACATATACCCTGATGTACTCCTCACAGATTACATATATCCTGATGTACTCCTCACATATTACATATACCCTGATGTACTCCTCACAGATTACATATTCCCTGATATACTCCTCACATATTACATATACCCTGATGTACTCCTCACATATTACATATACCCTGATGTACTCCTCACATCTTACATATACCCTGATGTACTCCGCACATATTACATATACCCTGATGTACTCCTCACATCTTACATATACCCTGATGTACTCCGCACAGCTTACATATACCCTGATGTACTCCTCACAGATTACATATACCCTAATGTACTCCTCACAGATTACATATACCCTGATGTACTCCTCACAGATTACATATACCCTGATGTACTCCTCACAGCTTACATATACCCTGATGTACTCCTCACAGATTACATATATCCTGATGTACTACTCACATATTACATATACCATGATGTACTCCTCACATATTACATATACCCTGATGTACTCCTCACAGATTACATATACCCTGATGTACTCCTCACAGATTACATATACCCTGATGTACTCCTCACATATTACATATACCCTGATATACTCCTCACAGCTTACATATACCCTGATGTACTCCTCACATATTACATATACCCTGATGTACTCCTCCCATATTACATATACCCTGATGTACTCCTCCCATATTACATATACCCTGATGTACTCCTCACATATTACATATACCCTGATGTACTCCTCACATATTACATATACCCTGATGTACTCCTCACATATTACATATACCCTGATGTACTCCTCACAGATTACATATACCCTGATGTACTCCTCACAGATTACATATACCCTGATGTACTCCTCACATATTACATATACCCTGATGTACTCCTCACATATTACATAAACCCTGATGTATTCCTCACAGATTACATATACCCTGATGTACTCCTCACATATTACATATATCCTGATGTACTCCTCACATATTACATATAACCTGATGTACTCCTCACAGATTACATATACCCTGATGTGCTCCTCACATATTACATATATCCTGATGTACTCCTCACATATTACATATATCCTGATGTACTCCTCACATCTTACATATACCCTGATGTACTCCTCACATATTACATATACCCTGATGTGCTCCTCACATCGTACTCCTCACATATTACATATATCCTGATGTACTCCTCACAGATTACATATACCCTGATGTACTCCTCACATATTACATATACCCTGATGTACTCCTCACATATTACATATACCCTGATGTACTCCTCACAGATTACATATACCCTGATGTACTCCTCACATATTACATATACCCTGATGTACTCCTCACATATTACATATACCCTGATGTACTCCTCACATATTACATATACCCTGATGTACTCCTCACATATTACATATACCCTGATGTACTCCTCACATATTACATATACCCTGATGTACTCCTCACAGATTACATATACCCTGATGTACTCCTCACATAATACATATACCCTCATGTACTCCTCACATATTACATATACCCTGATGTACTCCTCACATATTACATATACCCTGATGTACTCCTCACATATTACATATACCCTGATGTACTCCTCACATATTACATATACCCTGATGTACTCCTCACATATTACATATACCCTGATGTACTCCTCACATATTACATATACCCTGATGTACTCCTCACATATTACATATACCCTGATGTACTCCTTGTTATCGTTTCTTTCTTTTTAAATATAAATAAATTTTGAGCTAAAACGACTTTATTTCCACTGCTCAATTCTAATACAATCGATGTAACACCTGTGGTGTCAAAATGCTCACTGCAGCCCTAAATGCTCGCCCTGAGGGGTGTAGAATCCAAAATGGGGTCATTTGGGGAGGGTCTCCATACCTCCGAACACTCCCAGATTCCAGGTGGTGTCCCGATCGGCCGCTGGCATGTCCCGGTGTCAACTGCATCTACGTTCTCAGGACACAGACCAGGGCCAGCGTCCACACATGGTCGAATCGGGCAAATGCCGGGGCCCCCTGCTCTTATAGGGGGGTCCACTCAGCTGACGGCTGCTTTATGCTGCCCAGCTCAATTTCACTTTGCACAAACTGGGGGTCTTTCATATTTGTTCTCCCGTTTCTGCCGCCGCGTGAGTTGCTCCGCAAAGAGTCCAATAAGTCACATGGCACACTAGGGCCACATATGTCATATCACTAAACACTGCAGAATCGGGGTAATAAATATTGAGCTGTGATTCTCTGTTATCATCTGCTGTGTTAGTGAAATAAAGGAATAAAATGATATCTGCAGAATAAGAGAAACATTCGGACATTTCACCCCCACTTTTTATGGGGGGGGGGGGGGTAATATATTGTCCCTTGTTGGCATTACTTTATCTGTCCTTCTGTTTTATGTCGTTAGAAAATGTATAAATTTACCAGCAATTGTTTATATTTTCAAGAAAAATTCCAAAAAGCCTCCAGACAGATACAGAGTGATATATTCTGCAGATTATTACACCACTGACCTGTCTACAGATCTGCAGAACATTGCTCTGTCCTCTCCACCTCCTGACAGATACAGAGTGATATATTCTGCAGATTATTACACCACTTGTCAGGTCCGTATTTCACACCGAATAACCACCTCTGTAAATTGAAAGCTGAAGGCATGCCTGGAGAGAAGTACACCACACAAATGTCTGAGGTACAGCTTCAATGTCAGCCAGGAGGAACTGAACTTTATTCAGAACAAAGAAACACACACAGAGAAGACACATGCTCCTCCCTATAAGTTTTCCTATACATTCTTCTGCACACTCCTCTTTGCATTCCAGGGGGCGGTGTCTTCCATAGGTGTGTCCGACATGAACAAAGAACTTGTTATATATATCAGTATATTACACAAAGAACTGAAATGTATATACATATGTGTGAGGATAATATTTTTCAGACAATATACATAGTAATGATCCCTGACAGTCCCCCCTAAAAATATTATTCTATCCCTGAGTCGTGCCTAGCAACCTACCACTGACCACTCGAACCAGGCGGGTAGGGGTTTTGGATTTCTTCACCAGCTTGAGACGAGCTACTCCTGATGAGTAACCCCCCTTTGTACCTGGACTTCCAAGGTGTCGGAGTGGTCCTAACTTTCCCTATTCTCCTCTGGATACAGGATGGTTGTCTTGATATAATCTACAAACCACTGCTGGTTGTAATATATATATATTAATCCGGTCTACATTTTTATTAACAGTAATAATTGTCGCACTGTCACTTACTGTCCTAATGGGACTTTACCCCTGCAGATATGACAGGTCATGGGCAGCACAATGACCTTCACCTCACACCTTCACATAAAACTCCTCAGATTGTAATTTGCAGCACCGTGGCATATTTACATGCATTATAATTATAAACCTCAGACATTATAAACAATAGGGCCTCAACTAATAATCATAATGCTATCACCTTCAGGTTTCGGGTCCCATCAGTTCATTGCCAGTCCTGTACACCATCGTCTTCTTCTTCTCCTGTCTTCTGCTCTTCACTGACTGTCACCCTCAGGGTAACCCACACAATTGTGGAATCAGACTACGTTGGTGTCCAGTGGGGGAGTTATTATTACCCCCTCCTGGTCACTTACTTATCAAAACACTTGATCCTGCTGACGGATTCACTCAGGTCTTTGGTCTTTACTTTGCTGATGTCATCAAGACTTGGTTTGGTCCTTCTCATCTGTCCGACACCGTCTCCTTTAGTTTACGTCATCAGGCTGTACATAGCACCTCATGTTGTGAGCCTGGGGTGAGATCCCACGTAGGCGGATTAGTGGAGTTGTATTGTGACTATCAAACCCTCCGCATCTGTACTCTTCCTCTGGCAAGTTACTTGTCTGGGCGGCCGCTTAGAATTGTGACACTGCCGTCAGTTCATGATAAACGCGTTGTACTGGCTCAGGCTGTGCCTGCCGCATCTCAGTGATGAAGTTCATCGTGTTAAAAGTCTTTTAGTTCATATTTACTGGCACTTGCTGGGGACCCCCAACTCTTGTCAATTGTTAAAATAAATACTAATCTGGTGATAACATCATCTGCATACACTATAAACGTTGTTCTAAGTACATACAATAATGTCAGGCCCCTAAATGACATCAAAAACCTTTATATAAGGAAAAACTTCTCTGTTACAATGGACAGGGCACCTAGAAGATGTGTAACTTATTGGGTACATTTCATTTGGACTTGGTGATACCCTTTCAGCAGGATTTGTACCTTGATCTCAGCTGATTGCCTGGAACATCTCCACCTCACAGAAAGATACACAGATTCCACATGTTTATCTGACAAGCGTCTTAAACCTATTTTTCTTACTCTAATCTGGTTTGTTCTACCTTGGAAGGCCTCTCAAGGTCGGTTCTCTTCGTGGGAGGCGGGTATGATAAGGTTGGCACCGGTCTGCCAGGACTGTTCTGTAGGCAAATCAAACAGCTCTAACAGAATTTAGCAGTGACAGCTGTAAAACCTGGGACATACCAATTAGATCTTACCAAATCGATCCTTGCAGTCTTGGGGCATATGTGAGGTCATACACCATCAATGCAAAAGCCATCAAGAGTGCCTTGGGTGGTACCGGTTTACCTTCCTTTATCCATCCACATTCTGTTAGAATCTGGTTCCCACGCCTTCCGCTCCCAGTTGGACTCTTCCTGTGGAGAACAAGCTTTTTCATTGTATAAACATTAATTGATCTTAATCAAATAATTAATTTGAAGAAAAATATTAACAAATAGCATCTTTACATCAAACGTTCACACTGGTCAGTAACTAAAACTTACAAATTGATTCTTCTTCTTTATATACATATCTATACATACACATATATACACTGCACAGAATTCTCTGCTCTAAAATTTCCCTTTCACAACAAAAATAAACAAATAAAAATGTTTTCGAATGGGAATATTCCGCTTCTGTACCTTTTATCTGACGCATGACTCTAATAGTCCAATGCTAAGGCTGTTCTAGAACTTCACATAAAACTTAACTTCAGAATTTAATATTCCCACAACCCTTCTTAAATACAGTTATTAAACAAACTAACTTTGGGACAATGTCTAGAGAACTGCTGATATCTTATCATTGTACAAACATCAGGTCAATACTTGGGCTAACACTGTTCCCCTGTCACTTACACACAACGTCTGCAGTGGGGAAAATACAGGCTGGGCTTCAGGCCCCCCCCTGAGAACAGGTCTACACACACGAGCACTTTGTCATACACTTCTACTACCTCGGGTAGTTGTATGTTCTGCAGTGGCTGGGACGGGTAATCTGGCCGTTCTGCACTTTTCATAGGTACCTTTGCTGTTTTACCTATGACATGCCGTGCGCACATCACGCCGGCTGCTACAAACCTAGTGGTGGCATTATTGTATCCAGGGACAAGCCAATTTACTGACACCTGACCGCACATACCCTTGTTGTCAGTTCTGTCTTTTCTCGCTCTCTCAATTGGCTTACCCGATGATCCAATAAAGTTCCTACTACCAATGGGCCCATAATTGTGGGCGATGCCAAAAGCGTACCTAGAGTCAGTGTAAATGTCGGCCGTCTTACCTTCTGCCAGGTTACAGCCTCAGCGAGCACCTCCAGCTCCGCTCCATGAGATGAACAAGAAGGTGAGAGTGGTTTCTGGGTGATTTACCTGGTGCCTCGTATCCTGTCTTGTACATATTGTATAATCAAAACCACAAAAAAGGCCATACTCACTAGGTAGGTGGGTGGGTGAAAACCCGTTCCCATCATGCCTGACGACCAGCACATTATCCCTCCACGTATTACACATAGTACTGACACCCCATGTACTATTCACAGCACTGACCCCTATTCATCACATTTATTTATTTATTTATTTATTTATTTTTATTACATTATTACACAGTTCTGACACTTTCATACATACATATTTATTTTTTACCATCCATTCACACCCTAGCACTACACTGACACTCATTTATCGCACACCTTTGAGCACTTAGTCCGCCACTCCCCTCAAGACTAGTGGGAGGGGATATCACTATTTAATGCACACTCCTTCTGCAGCATTCTTTGACCCGTCTGCGTCCTGATGGGAACGGGTTTTCACCCACCCACCTACCTAGTGAGTATGGCCTTTTTTGTGGTTTTGATGATCTTTATGTCCCATTTTTTCTGTTTGTGTTTTTAAATTAGGAACGAAAAGTTCTGGTTAGGGACTCGCAAGGCACTGGGGACCCTTGACGTTGGGTTGCGAGCTTTGCGTATTTTGGCCAAAATAACAACTAATACCCCATGTTTCATGGATATTTCTTACTACGTATACTACACTTTTTTTCAGGACGCAGCCGGGTCTTATATGCTGGGAGGGCATGATGTGCTGGCGTTTGGTTTGGAATGCAGAGCAGCCCGCTTTAGCTAACACTAGCGGCGTTACAAATAGGCTGTTATTCGGCAAGATACGCCATGCCTGACGACCAGCACATTATCCCTCCACGTATTACACATAGTACTGACACCCCATGTACTATTCACAGCACTGACCCCTATTCATCACATTTATTTATTTATTTATTTATTTATTTTTATTACATTATTACACAGTTCTGACACTTTCATACATACATATTTATTTTTTACCATCCATTCACACCCTAGCACTACACTGACACTCATTTATCGCACACCTTTGAGCACTTAGTCCGCCACTCCCCTCAAGACTAGTGGGAGGGGATATCACTATTTAATGCACACTCCTTCTGCAGCATTCTTTGACCCGTCTGCGTCCTGATGGGAACGGGTTTTCACCCACCCACCTACCTAGTGAGTATGGCCTTTTTTGTGGTTTTGATGATCTTTATGTCCCATTTTTTCTGTTTGTGTTTTTAAATTAGGAACGAAAAGTTCTGGTTAGGGACTCGCAAGGCACTGGGGACCCTTGACGTTGGGTTGCGAGCTTTGCGTATTTTGGCCAAAATAACAACTAATACCCCATGTTTCATGGATATTTCTTACTACGTATACTACACTTTTTTTCAGGACGCAGCCGGGTCTTATATGCTGGGAGGGCATGATGTGCTGGCGTTTGGTTTGGAATGCAGAGCAGCCCGCTTTAGCTAACACTAGCGGCGTTACAAATAGGCTGTTATTCGGCAAGATACGCCATGCCTGACGACCAGCACATTATCCCTCCACGTATTACACATAGTACTGACACCCCATGTACTATTCACAGCACTGACCCCTATTCATCACATTTATTTATTTATTTATTTATTTATTTTTATTACATTATTACACAGTTCTGACACTTTCATACATACATATTTATTTTTTACCATCCATTCACACCCTAGCACTACACTGACACTCATTTATCGCACACCTTTGAGCACTTAGTCCGCCACTCCCCTCAAGACTAGTGGGAGGGGATATCACTATTTAATGCACACTCCTTCTGCAGCATTCTTTGACCCGTCTGCGTCCTGATGGGAACGGGTTTTCACCCACCCACCTACCTAGTGAGTATGGCCTTTTTTGTGGTTTTGATGATCTTTATGTCCCATTTTTTCTGTTTGTGTTTTTAAATTAGGAACGAAAAGTTCTGGTTAGGGACTCGCAAGGCACTGGGGACCCTTGACGTTGGGTTGCGAGCTTTGCGTATTTTGGCCAAAATAACAACTAATACCCCATGTTTCATGGATATTTCTTACTACGTATACTACACTTTTTTTCAGGACGCAGCCGGGTCTTATATGCTGGGAGGGCATGATGTGCTGGCGTTTGGTTTGGAATGCAGAGCAGCCCGCTTTAGCTAACACTAGCGGCGTTACAAATAGGCTGTTATTCGGCAAGATACGCCATGCCTGACGACCAGCACATTATCCCTCCACGTATTACACATAGTACTGACACCCCATGTACTATTCACAGCACTGACCCCTATTCATCACATTTATTTATTTATTTATTTATTTATTTTTATTACATTATTACACAGTTCTGACACTTTCATACATACATATTTATTTTTTACCATCCATTCACACCCTAGCACTACACTGACACTCATTTATCGCACACCTTTGAGCACTTAGTCCGCCACTCCCCTCAAGACTAGTGGGAGGGGATATCACTATTTAATGCACACTCCTTCTGCAGCATTCTTTGACCCGTCTGCGTCCTGATGGGAACGGGTTTTCACCCACCCACCTACCTAGTGAGTATGGCCTTTTTTGTGGTTTTGATGATCTTTATGTCCCATTTTTTCTGTTTGTGTTTTTAAATTAGGAACGAAAAGTTCTGGTTAGGGACTCGCAAGGCACTGGGGACCCTTGACGTTGGGTTGCGAGCTTTGCGTATTTTGGCCAAAATAACAACTAATACCCCATGTTTCATGGATATTTCTTACTACGTATACTACACTTTTTTTCAGGACGCAGCCGGGTCTTATATGCTGGGAGGGCATGATGTGCTGGCGTTTGGTTTGGAATGCAGAGCAGCCCGCTTTAGCTAACACTAGCGGCGTTACAAATAGGCTGTTATTCGGCAAGATACGCCATGCCTGACGACCAGCACATTATCCCTCCACGTATTACACATAGTACTGACACCCCATGTACTATTCACAGCACTGACCCCTATTCATCACATTTATTTATTTATTTATTTATTTATTTTTATTACATTATTACACAGTTCTGACACTTTCATACATACATATTTATTTTTTACCATCCATTCACACCCTAGCACTACACTGACACTCATTTATCGCACACCTTTGAGCACTTAGTCCGCCACTCCCCTCAAGACTAGTGGGAGGGGATATCACTATTTAATGCACACTCCTTCTGCAGCATTCTTTGACCCGTCTGCGTCCTGATGGGAACGGGTTTTCACCCACCCACCTACCTAGTGAGTATGGCCTTTTTTGTGGTTTTGATGATCTTTATGTCCCATTTTTTCTGTTTGTGTTTTTAAATTAGGAACGAAAAGTTCTGGTTAGGGACTCGCAAGGCACTGGGGACCCTTGACGTTGGGTTGCGAGCTTTGCGTATTTTGGCCAAAATAACAACTAATACCCCATGTTTCATGGATATTTCTTACTACGTATACTACACTTTTTTTCAGGACGCAGCCGGGTCTTATATGCTGGGAGGGCATGATGTGCTGGCGTTTGGTTTGGAATGCAGAGCAGCCCGCTTTAGCTAACACTAGCGGCGTTACAAATAGGCTGTTATTCGGCAAGATACGCCATGCCTGACGACCAGCACATTATCCCTCCACGTATTACACATAGTACTGACACCCCATGTACTATTCACAGCACTGACCCCTATTCATCACATTTATTTATTTATTTATTTATTTATTTTTATTACATTATTACACAGTTCTGACACTTTCATACATACATATTTATTTTTTACCATCCATTCACACCCTAGCACTACACTGACACTCATTTATCGCACACCTTTGAGCACTTAGTCCGCCACTCCCCTCAAGACTAGTGGGAGGGGATATCACTATTTAATGCACACTCCTTCTGCAGCATTCTTTGACCCGTCTGCGTCCTGATGGGAACGGGTTTTCACCCACCCACCTACCTAGTGAGTATGGCCTTTTTTGTGGTTTTGATGATCTTTATGTCCCATTTTTTCTGTTTGTGTTTTTAAATTAGGAACGAAAAGTTCTGGTTAGGGACTCGCAAGGCACTGGGGACCCTTGACGTTGGGTTGCGAGCTTTGCGTATTTTGGCCAAAATAACAACTAATACCCCATGTTTCATGGATATTTCTTACTACGTATACTACACTTTTTTTCAGGACGCAGCCGGGTCTTATATGCTGGGAGGGCATGATGTGCTGGCGTTTGGTTTGGAATGCAGAGCAGCCCGCTTTAGCTAACACTAGCGGCGTTACAAATAGGCTGTTATTCGGCAAGATACGCCATGCCTGACGACCAGCACATTATCCCTCCACGTATTACACATAGTACTGACACCCCATGTACTATTCACAGCACTGACCCCTATTCATCACATTTATTTATTTATTTATTTATTTATTTTTATTACATTATTACACAGTTCTGACACTTTCATACATACATATTTATTTTTTACCATCCATTCACACCCTAGCACTACACTGACACTCATTTATCGCACACCTTTGAGCACTTAGTCCGCCACTCCCCTCAAGACTAGTGGGAGGGGATATCACTATTTAATGCACACTCCTTCTGCAGCATTCTTTGACCCGTCTGCGTCCTGATGGGAACGGGTTTTCACCCACCCACCTACCTAGTGAGTATGGCCTTTTTTGTGGTTTTGATGATCTTTATGTCCCATTTTTTCTGTTTGTGTTTTTAAATTAGGAACGAAAAGTTCTGGTTAGGGACTCGCAAGGCACTGGGGACCCTTGACGTTGGGTTGCGAGCTTTGCGTATTTTGGCCAAAATAACAACTAATACCCCATGTTTCATGGATATTTCTTACTACGTATACTACACTTTTTTTCAGGACGCAGCCGGGTCTTATATGCTGGGAGGGCATGATGTGCTGGCGTTTGGTTTGGAATGCAGAGCAGCCCGCTTTAGCTAACACTAGCGGCGTTACAAATAGGCTGTTATTCGGCAAGATACGCCATGCCTGACGACCAGCACATTATCCCTCCACGTATTACACATAGTACTGACACCCCATGTACTATTCACAGCACTGACCCCTATTCATCACATTTATTTATTTATTTATTTATTTTTATTACATTATTACACAGTTCTGACACTTTCATACATACATATTTATTTTTTACCATCCATTCACACCCTAGCACTACACTGACACTCATTTATCGCACACCTTTGAGCACTTAGTCCGCCACTCCCCTCAAGACTAGTGGGAGGGGATATCACTATTTAATGCACACTCCTTCTGCAGCATTCTTTGACCCGTCTGCGTCCTGATGGGAACGGGTTTTCACCCACCCACCTACCTAGTGAGTATGGCCTTTTTTGTGGTTTTGATGATCTTTATGTCCCATTTTTTCTGTTTGTGTTTTTACATATTGTATAATAAAATATCTCTTTATTACAAATTTACATTAAAAACCCATGTCACATATAGATAGAACATCTCAAAGGGGTGGCGTCTTCATCCTCTAAAATAAAACCAAATGTTATACACTTCTCCACACTCATCTGATAATCCAGAATACTTTGAGAATCTCACTTTTATCAGATTCTGCAAATACTTGATTAATACAAAAACAAATAAAAATAAAAAATTCCTAAAAACTTTACATCAAATTAACAATGTCCAGACAATTTTTGTTTTGCCTTCTCCCTCATCTAAATCCATAAAGACTCGTGTGAGTGATGTCACCTCTGCCTCCTGTGTAACTTTGCTGGAGGGGGATGATCTCTTACACATTTTTAGATCTCCTGAAACCAAATTAATTAACTCAAAACAAACCAAAATTGTACCTGATCAGTCCCTTCACCATTCCCCCCTTTGTGGACTCTGCGAAAATAATGTAGCAGAGTTCAAAACTACATCTCAACATAACAAAGTCGGGCACTAGTTTAACCCCCTGTAATGTGCAACAGCCTGAAACAAAAATGACTTTTTCCTGACGAAAATACATTTGATCTTTACAATGACATAACTCATGTGTGAAATCAAAAACAAAACAATTGTAGTTAGTTATTCAATAAAACAGAAAATATTATCTCTGATAACATTAATTACTGCAAACCAATAAACTGTATATAAAAATAGGGAACAGAAGGGGCACATACATTTTCAAAACCCTGTGTCTCACAGTATCTAAAGTTTAATACATCTGAATTAACATCAAAACACATGAAATCTGATCACATCAGAACACATAAATATCGTAACTTTTATAAACAACAGCGCATGCGCAAAAGAGAAGAAATTTATTTAGGTTTGTAGACATTACTGATATATATATATCTCTGCAGTGCATATTGAAATCCTTTTGTCTCATCAGCCCTGCAGACTGCACCAAGTCAGCCCCCCTCCTCCTCCCAAACACAGCACACTACAGGGGAGAGGGAGGGGGGTCACACACTCATTTCTCACAACTTCTCACAGCTTCTCACAATCTTAACACTTTCAATGCCGGCAAAACAACATACGTAACTGCAATCATTCATCACACCATTGTATAGGAATTATCTACGTATCAAACACATCTTTAACAGTACGATCTGTCGGCCACCATCTCTATATTATGATGACGTGTTGTTTCATCAGTGAACTAGACTGGAACTTCTGTAAATAGAAAAAAAACACTACAAATGACAAAATTAACAAGGTGATTATTTCATACTGATTTGGTTGGGCCGGGCGTGGCCACATCAGGGGTGGGTGGTGGGGGGCAGCCTCTCCCATTGGAAACACATTGCGCAGCTGTGAAGGGGGGGTTCCCCACCCACAATGAGGACACACTCAACATGAGGTACGGACACCATTACCGGGCGTCGGCTGGTCCTGTGTTTTCTAATACATATAACATACAATACCTTTCTTATTCCTAACTTCCATTCACTTCACCAAATCATGAATAGGATCGGGTGATCCTGATGATTTGAATATGGACCGTAAACCATCTATTCTAACAGTCTATATTATACACGTAACTTATATAACAATTTTCGGTCTACAACTCTCTTGTCTGGCCACTATATTACTAACAATTTAATACACGAATTAACAGTTTTTTTTCCTCAGTTTATACACCCCGCATATGCCTTATCACACGACTTATCAGTGTTTTTTCATTGTCTCACGTCTTATCGCACATCTTATCAGTGCATTTCACCCCGCGTGCCCGCGTCGCACGTCTTATCACACATGTACTTATGCCCGCGTGCCTATCCACGACTTATCACACATGTACTTATGCCCGCGTGCCCCTGTATAAGACAGGTTATAATACTATCCACGACTTATCACACATGTATATATTGTGCCCGCGTATTTTCTATCTAGTCCCTAATTACCCAGAGGATGGTTAGTCGGGCGCGACTAAGGTCTCACAGGTTTTTTACCTCACAGCGGAAAATATCACCTCTGTCGCCTGAGATAGTCCAGGAAATCAACAAAAGGGTTCTACAGATCGCCACAAGACTGTCCACTAACACAGATAAGACGAAGATTTATAAAATCAATTCGCTTACCGTGTTATTGTGGAGGTGATCAAATTCCTTCAGTGGGCAACTTTGAGTTATCTGTTTCACCCTGTGATTGTCGATTGTCCGGATTTTGATATTTCCTCGAGTGAGGTCCCATCTGGGGTGCCAAATGTCAGGTCCGTATTTCACACCGAATAACCACCTCTGTAAATTGAAAGCTGAAGGCATGCCTGGAGAGAAGTACACCACACAAATGTCTGAGGTACAGCTTCAATGTCAGCCAGGAGGAACTGAACTTTATTCAGAACAAAGAAACACACACAGAGAAGACACATGCTCCTCCCTATAAGTTTTCCTATACATTCTTCTGCACACTCCTCTTTGCATTCCAGGGGGCGGTGTCTTCCATAGGTGTGTCCGACATGAACAAAGAACTTGTTATATATATCAGTATATTACACAAAGAACTGAAATGTATATACATATGTGTGAGGATAATATTTTTCAGACAATATACATAGTAATGATCCCTGACACACTGACCTCTCTACAGATCTGCAGAACATTGCTCTGTCCTCTACTGACAGATACAGAGTGATATATTCTGCAGATTATTACACCACTGACCTCTCTACAGATCTGCAGAACATTGCTCTGTCCTCTACTGACAGATACAGAGTGATATATTCTGCAGATTATTACACCACTGACCTGTCTACAGATCTGCAGAACATTGCTCTGTCCTCTACTGACAGATACAGAGTGATATATTCTGCAGATTATTACACCACTGACCTCTCTACAGATCTGCAGAACATTGCTCTGTCCTCTACTGACAGATACAGTGTGATATATTCTGCAGATTATTACACCACTGACCTCTCTACAGATCTGCAGAACATTGCTCTGTCCTCTCCACCTCCTGACAGATACAGAGTGATATATTCTGCAGATTATTACACCACTGACCTCTCTACAGATCTGCAGAACATTGCTCTGTCCTCTACTGACAGATACAGTGATATATTCTGCAGATTATTACACCACTGACCTCTCTACAGATCTGCAGAACATTGCTCTGTCCTCTCCACCTCCTGACAGATACATAGTGATATATTCTGCAGAGTATTACACCACTGACCTCTCTAGAGATCTGCAGAACATTGCTCTGTCCTCTCCACCTCCTGACAGATACAGAGTGATATATTCTGCAGATTATTACACCACTGACCTGTCTAGAGATCTGCAGAACATTGCTCTGTCCTCTACTGACAGATACAGTGTGATATATTCTGCAGAGTATTACACCACTGACCTCTCTAGATATCTGCAGAACATTGCTCTGTCCTCTCCACCTCCTGACAGATACATAGTGATATATTCTGCAGAGTATTACACCTATAACCTTCGGACCCCCATAGAACACAGGTTCCCTGGATAAATTCCCCAATCTAGAAATGAAAACACTAAAAATGGTAAAAATAAATCTGTTTATTATAGAATCTGGTAGAATTTCTGTGCGGTTTTCTGTGTCTCCGGCCCTTTAACATGCGATGATCGGTGAGATGAAGAGGGGGAGGGTCCTTCTTCACCCGTGGATATGGCCGCCAGTCCACCCTTACACAGCTCGATCCTGGATCAGAAGAAACCGGAAACGTTTTTCATATTTTTCAAAGTCGGATCCTAGAAAAGGAAAAAATACAAATAAGCAAAAAAATTCACAAAACCTTCACCACAAGGAGAAGATGAAGACGAGCGGAAGACGTC